>NW_015539902.1:1685686-1693917 GCF_001515605.1 Sinocyclocheilus anshuiensis
CCAGCAAGCTCGTTAGCTAGACAGTTAGCATCAGCTAACATTATTGACTTATTTTCAGCATGGTTATGAAGAAACATTCATATTTGTCTACTCGGCTAGTCGATCCAGATACATAGTAACTTAGGCTATGTGTGTTGACAAACAATATAAAAACAGACGTCACATAGGGCTAAATGCATAGCATTTTAGTAAAACTCCTAATGTTACAGCAGCGGGGAAGATGAACATGCATTAGTTATTTTATTTAATCTGTGTTATTTTAATGTTTCTTTTTTTTTTTACCTAAAACATAGAGACACTGATGTTGATGTGTCTGCATTCAAGCATTTCAGTGGGCTTAAACAGATCACCCTTTACAGCAGATTTGTAACGATAAGTTTTATGAAATGTAGTGAAGTAAAAAGTACGATCTTATGCTTTGGAATGTAGTGAAGTTAAAAGTAAAAGTTACTCAAAATTAAAACTACTCCAGTAAAGTACAATACTTGAAAAATATACTTAAAGGGGTCATATGATGCGATTTCAAGTTTTCCTTTCTCTTTGGAGTGTTACAAGCTGTTCGTGAAAAAAGCATCATATGACCCCTTTAAGTACAGTAACAAAATTAAACTACTTCGTAAACAATTCATTGTACATCAGTCTCTCATGCCCGTATTTCATTGGTGTTAAATATGCATCTACCCTGACTAAGGTTATGTGGTTCTCTGGAGATCAAAAGCCTTCTTAATGATAATTTACAGGTTCTTTGGATCAGCATATTTGTTTCTGGGTTCTTTAAGTGAAAGTTCTAAAAGGTCTTTGATGAACTTGTATACAAAGAAGCTAGAAGTACCTTCTATTACGTAAGACTTTTAAAAAGTCTCTTTGGATCTAATTTGAACTTTTATTGTGAAGAGTGTCAGGTTGTTGTTTCATGATCTTGGATTTGTAAGTACCTTTGCTGAAAGGCAAAATATTATATGGTTCACTGGTGTTTGTCTGACACTGCACTTCAAACGGCCAGTGTTAAAGACTGTGCTGTAGACAGAAGACTGACTGCAAATTAAGTAGTACAGGGGTGTCTAATGAGTTGTTCATTGTGTACATGAAAGCTCATTTATGACTCTGTCAGCTTCAATGGTTCTCTTCCCACAGGCCCCTGCTCTGTTAAACTCCTGATTATTGGTAGGCTAGGCTATACAGTGCTCTTGTGTTTTTGATTTGATCTTGAAGTGTAAGGGTAATGACTTGGCCCGCTATTATACCATAAACAGATTGACAGTGTTGTGTGGCCCTCATTTGTATCAAGATTATTTGAGACAGGAGTGTTCATTTCACTGTGACAAGCTTTAAGAAATGAGCACCTGCCACCATGTGTAGGAACCCAGACTCATTTTAAATCATGGCGGGTGAGGGCGTTTTCGTATGCGTTTGGCCAATCAATGTCTACTTACGTCCCGATTAGTACCAGGGCTGCGCTGCTCCCAGTTCCGGCGGTGCGAAAACGCCAAAAAGTGGGTAGTTCCACAATTAGTTCTGGTACTATGAAAAGGTTCCTGCGGTGCGAAAGGCCCTATTGACTGTGTCTGTGTTGTTATGGCACTGCAGATGGCCATTAATATTGTATTATATTTATACCCATTGATCTATATATAATGTTCTCTATTATAGATAAGTGGTTATACCTCAGTTTTCACTTATATGTCCTAGATTTTGAACTGAGTATTTTGCTTTGGATTTGAAGGCATTTTCAGAGTTATAGCTTAAACAGTGAATAAAGACGTAGGACTACTGGTTAGCCAGTTTCTCCTTCTTTTACCCAATAATGGTTGCCTGGCAACATTGCCTTAAAAAGCCTGTTGCCATTGTCATGAGCCTCTTTCCAGATGGTATCGTCACATGTGCGGCCCTATGTCTCATGTGAGCCCTCCATAAAGCCATAAACCTAAGTTGTGTGAAACTCAAATGTAAACACGGATCTAAAACATTTCCACGGTTTAAAAAGCCATCGTTCTGGTCTGCATTGCCATTTGTTTCACTTGGTTTCTTTATCTGTGTCAGATTGTTATATATGTGCTCTCTTCTTTTTCTCTTTTATTTTGGGTCTATGCATTTTTTGAATTAGTTTCTGTAACATTATCTTTTGTGCATAGCCTCCAGTAGTGTGCATAAATTACTGATACGTTCTTTTTCATGCAAGAGCTGTCAAATTATTTAAGAACACGATCAAACTAAATGCAAATACACATAAATGAATTGCAAACACTTGCATATGTCGACATTTATAAAGTACTCAACAATAATTCCCTGACATTACATTACCGTAGTACAAAATACACAAAACATTTTTTTTTGATACTAATGCATATCTGTAGATACTATAGATGTAGATGAAAAATTCTGTCAGATAATAATTGTTTTTCTCTTTTTATAATATTTTAAACTTTTTTCATATTTTAAACTTTAATATTTTAAAACACTAAATTGTTTCACCATGTGATATGAAGGAATAACATTATTCTAATCTATAGCAATAAGGTATGAGAGGCCATGCTGTATTGTAAATAAATCACTGTTCTCATCCACTGTGCCATTTATTTGTTAACATCATATGTGCTATTTTCTCACACACGCATATCTCTGAGCGTGAGAAAACATCTGTTTTCCAGCTTTCAGCATGAGAAAATGTCTTTTTTTCCGGCTTTTAGTTGAAAACCGACTGATTCACAGCACAGCTTGCAGAGTTTGCAAGCGTCATTACAGTGTAGATTGATGGACATACAGTACCATACCTGAAACAGAAAACTAATCAATACAATAATATTTCCGTCGCACTTCGGAAACTGTGGGCTTCCACACAGACATGCACACACATCAACAGATCTCCAGTATGAGGGGAAAGGGCGGGTATGGCCTCAAAATGAAAGGTTAATGACACAACATGGGTTTGGTCATAATTCATTACAGTTCATATTGCTGAAATACATAATGGAACAGTTTTGACGCTATATAACCGTTGGGTGAAGTGGTCAAAGCCGTGTTTATATATGTGTGTGTGGATGTGTGAACGTGAAGCTTTTCAAAGTCTTTCACAGGTGTCTTATCAAAGATCGTTTGTTTCATTCATATCATTCATAACGCAGGTGCCTGTGCTGTATGTAATTCAGTTTCTCACATCACACAAATTGAAGAGGAGAAACTAATTTTTTTCACATATTAGATTCACTCTGGGCTATTGGATACATTGAACTAAGAGATCAGTTACATTGGTCCATAGAGATCAGTGGCTAATATATATAAATATATTAATATGAACAGGAAATTGGAACAATGCAGTTATTTAGAGCACTAATATTTGCAGAAATTAAAATGGTGATGATACACAGTACATTTACAATCCCTTTGCGGCAGTTTTACTGTGGCAGTTCAAAAACTGTGATGAATAGGAAGTACTCTGCTCCCTCTTAACCAAAGACATCTCTTATCTTCAGGGAGACGTAAAATGTGCATCTGGGTTTTACAGTGCAAATAATTGCATTTCCAAACTAAGAATGTGTCTTTTTCTTTGTAGCATAAAAAAGGCTCCTGCGATAAAGATCCATGCCACAAACGTAGAAATCCAACAGATGAAATGTGTCGGAAACATAAAGTCGTCTCCTGTGGATTCTTTTGGCTCTCAATACACCTTTAAAAATGTTTTTGTTCTCTTGATTTGAAGGACCAGACTTTCTTTTGCTTGATCCCAACTTTAAACATGTTCAGAGACACCATGAAACAGATCATTGCTGGAAGGCATGCTAACGAGATCATGAAAACCAGATTTGCAGGCCTCATTGGGCCACTTGGTCCAGTTACTGGGATTACAGCCAGGAGAGAGAGATAAATGAGAAGGTGACAAGTTTGTGGCTCAGCTCAATCCCTTGATTCCCATCTGGAAAACTAAATGCACAATTTTAGGGGACAGTTCACCCCAAACTAAGCATTCTGTCATTATTTACTCACCCCCATGCTGTTCCAAACATTTATGCTTATTATTTTTTTACATGGAACACAAGATAAGTTTTTTTTTCCATACAGGGACTCTCCAAAATGGACAAAAAAGAAACAAAAAAGACCCGTAACAGTAATCCATACTCCTAATCATGCTTTTTTCCAACCCTTCTAATTCTGTGAGAAATGGGCAGAAATTTTAATTCATTCACTTCTTATCTTTACCTTGCGGCACTCACAAATAAAAAATTATTTGTGTTGGATTGGAATTGCTCAGTTTTCGTTATGTTATTTCAAAAGACTTGGGTTTTCTCTGGAAGATAGAAAGTCATGTATAGCCCTAACTAGGCATAGCATGGCAACACCTTTTCTGCTGATGGTCAGAATGACCTGACAGAAAGTCTACTTGCATTTCCATTCTCTCACTTGTTTAGAGACAAAATGCACATTTCTCATGTTGAATGCAGATTTCTGATTCATCTCAAAATCACATAGCTTTAATGGTTAATTAATACCTGCTCCAATCCAGTTTTTGATTAGTAGTCAAAGTCTGTTTCCTGACAACACTTAGAAATATCTGAACAGCACAACTGTGTTTTTTCTAAGGTGGTCAGTGCTGAGCCATTCATCACACTGTATGAAGCATGTGTATTTGAAATACCATGACCTTTCATGATTTGAGTATTTGTTTACCTATGCATTTATTTTTGAATGTTCACAGGAACACTGAATACATTTTGAAAATGACTTCAGAAGGACATTCCACACCAGTGGCAACCATTAAGTTTACAGCCAGGCAATGAAAACGTTTTTATTGCCACTGATCAGAAAGTTGTATTTATTTATTTATTTTTCTCTTTAGGTTCCTAATGTGCACTGCATGCTGCATGGATACCATTTAGCCAGCCAGTTGGTCATCCTCATTTAATATTATTGTTCTGGACTTGGCTCTTACATGAATTTGCAGTGATTATCCTGATTAGCATTGGTGTCAAAAAACGAGCTAATTTGTTTGTTTGAATATGTCACTTCGAGTGCTGATGTACCCTGATAGCCACATACGGATTTAATAGGAATCTTGGCCAAGGAAGGGCAAAACTAGCTATTTGAAGTCACAGACTTAAAGGTGCAGTAGGAGATCTTGGAAAATGCTAACTTTAGCCTGATAGCACTGAAAGCGAACGCCCCACCCTCCCTGCAATCGCCGTCCAAAGCCACGCCCCCTGAACGCATTTACGCTCACAGACCAGAGACAACATTACTACAATAGGCTACATCAGCGGTTCCCAATTCCAGCCCATGTTCCGAAGTGAAGTAAACTTCAACGGATTTCCCCCGCTCAGGGAGTAGGGAGCAATGAACACTAAAATTTCTGAAGACAATCACCTATTGCACCTTTAATGTTGTTTCTCAGCTGCATCCACAGAAAAACGAATGAATACTGGCACTGGAAACATTTTTATGTACTATTTTCCAGGTGGATTAAACATACTATCTGCTAGACAAGTGCTATTATTTTTAATTCTTGGAAGCCAAATATAGATTTAAATGAAGTCGCAGATTGGGGGAACAGCAAAAAAGAAAAAGTCTGCTAAAAATAGGAATGGAAACAAACAAAAGATAAGAATTTTTATATTGTAGCTGGATGTGACATCTCTCTTGTTCTGTGTTTTGTATTCAGTCCTGCTCCTGGAGAGCTACCACCCTGCAGATTTCAGCTCCAACCCCAATCAAACACACATAAACCAGCTAATCAAGTTGTACAGGATTACTTGAAAATTACAGGAAGGTGTGTTGGAGCAGGGATGGAACTGAAGTTTGTGGGATGGTAGCACTCCAGCAGGTTGGAGATCCCTGCCCTGTTTGGTCAGCACTTTATTTTTTTTTTGATCATGCACACTCATTTTTATGCTGTGCACACTTCAACATTTGGTTTCTGTGGCATTTTTGTAGTGAATTGTGCTTGTCTACTTTGTCAGCTACTGTTATCTAATTGTTTTGCTGGCTGACATATGTGGGTTTTTTGAAATTGTAAAAATAACTTGTGATAGTCTTGTTAGCATCAGCAAGAATGGGTAGAAAATTACAAACCATCGAGTAATGTTTTACCCTCTATGTCATCATTTTTCAGCATATGTACTCATGAATTTATGACTTTCTTGGAGCTTCCTGTATAATTTTCAGGTATTATTGCAAATTGTCTTAGTAAAGAAAGTATACATATATAGTATATAGTATATGTAAATATATTGGCAAATGAAAATCGGAACTACTGGCTTGATAAGGCTGGCAGACAGAAATGTTACTGTTGAGCCAGTGCTAAAAATATTGTTCCATGCGGAGTTGTTTTTCTTTACCAGGACTAATGTTACTAATGTTCCTGATTTGAGGTTGCATGATGATAACTTGAAGGTGTTTTTGTGCTTGAAGCTTTTTTCTTTTATTACATGATGTGTGAAAGCCTGTGCTCTAAGCATTTTCTACAGTCTTACAAATGATTCAATTAAAAAACAAAACCAGTTTCTAGGAGCAGTAAACTTCTGGTTCAAGGAGGGAACCCAGTTAGTTCAAACATTTATTTATTTGTTCCAAAAAGAGTGGATATAGCTGCATTATTTACCCTCTTGTTAAATTTTTAATGCATATGAAAGTGTTCCATAATGTGTTTAATAAAAAATAAAATAAATCTCCTACCCATATATGGTATGGAAGAGACCATATATTTTAGTTATATAGCGGTTAGTCTTATACAGAAGCTGTATACACTACAAGCTGTAACTAGCACTGGTTGTTGTATACACCAATAATGCACAACATATTTATTCTAAGCTGCAAATGCTCTGACAATCATGTCATTCACTAGCTCCCAATGTGACACAGACAATGTGACAAATATCCCTTAGACATAACAGTGTATTTCTTGTATACAAGGCTGTCAGAGACAAGGCCATTTCATTGTGATAAAGCTATGCATTGGGAGAGCCACCCACCCTCGCAATTTATCACAAATCCAATTTGTGATGAGTGTTAGTGAGAGCCGATAAGAAAGATCACCAACGAGAGAATTTATTATGCAAAATGAAGCTGTAAGTTATTTTTTTATTGTGAAAGAGCCTTTGTACAGAACGTTTTGTTTGTGTACTCTGGCCTCTCTTTGTCACGTCAAATGGAAAGAAGAATAATTGCCTGCCGTAGGGAGCCCCATCTTCATAGACGTCATATTTTCCAATTACAAAATATAGTATTGTTGTCACACGCTGTGTGTGAGCGCTTTTCATGTCGTTGTATTTACTGCATCTAGAGCCGTCAACGTACATGGTTAAGATGATAAAATAAATATGCTTAGCAACTTTCAAAAGGGAGAAGAATACACTTTTTTGTTGACATTGAAGGACAAACTCGATCAAACTCTGCTGTATTTTGGCGCACATTTGTCTGTTGGCTTATGCCTTCCATCTAACACTGCTGGGAGGGCTTCCAGTCATCTACTTTGCTCTGACAGAAGCACAAATTACTGCAGTGATTGAAAGAGCTTTTTACCAATATCCATTTTGTACTGGGAGATGTTGTAACTTTTCTTTCTCTTCCTTCTTTTGCCCTCTTCTTATCACCCCCAGCAGCATCCATGATGGCTGGCAGGGCAGTGACAGAAAGTTGCCCTCTGGGTCAGTTCCCATGTGGAAACATGAGTGTGTGTTTGCCCCAGGTCCTTCAGTGCAATGGCCACAGGGACTGCAAGAACGGAGCAGATGAGGAACACTGCGGTAAGGCCACATTTATCTGTCTTTTTTACTTTGCTGATAATTGCATGAAATTGGTTACACTTTATTTTAAGGTGTCATTGATACAGTGTAATTATACATTTAAAGGGGTCCTATTATGCTCTTTTACAAAGTCTTGATTTTGTTTTGGGGGTGTACTAGAACATGCTCTCATGCTTGGTGGTTCGAAAAACGCATTATTTTTCACATAATTTACATTATTAAAATACCTTTCTCCCCAGCCTGGCACAAACGGCTCGATTAGTTCTGGCTTTGATGAAGGTCCGCCTTCCGAAAAACAAAATGTGTTGTGATTGGTTAGCTGTCCCAGTGCGTTGTGATTGGCAAACAGCTTAGACGGTGTTTCAGTCCTGCCCCGCCCCTTGCTCCGTCTTTCAATAAAAGCTTTTGGAATCCGGCACTGTTACTTAGGGATGGGCGATACCACTTATTTTGTTTTCGATATGATACCGATATTTTTCAAGGCAGTATCGTCGATAT
>NW_015539902.1:1694335-1695468 GCF_001515605.1 Sinocyclocheilus anshuiensis
TCATAAGGGACTGCCAGTGACAGGCTGTTACATGCATAAAATGCAACCTTTTTATTCTGACAGTGTATGATTTCTATTAACATTACAGAATAGAACATGATCAATATTATCTTTCAACGTTCAATTTAAATAACTGTAATTGCACAAACTATGTAGGCTACAATTTCAGTTTGTTTATTGTGAAATAACTCTGTCCTTCTGTCCTCTGATAAGCATTGTTCAGGGATGAAGTTCCCAAAAGCTTTAATGCTTTCTTATGATACTTTTTGGAAAAGCAGCCCTGTTCGAATGTACTATCAGAAGTGAGTGAACGCTCTCTGTGATTGATTGGTTCTTGTCTTGCAACATTTGCGTGTTCAGATGAGCAGGAAAATAGTTCTATCCTACACAATACTCGCTAACAAAGGTTATTCGTCCAATTCAATGCATATTGTACGCATTATTTTTTTGTTTTGTTGTTAAATTAACAAAATCACTGGTAAATAAAACACACCTTAGTATCGATATTTTTAGGTGAGTGAACGCTCTCTGTGATTGATTAGTTCTGTCTTGCGACATTTGCGTGTTCAGATGAGCAGAAAAATAGTTATATCCTACACAATTACTCGCTATCAAAGGTTATTCGTCCAATTCAATGCATATTGTACGCATTATTTTTTGTTGTTGTTGTTATTGAATTAACAAAATCACTGGTAAATAAAACACATCTAAGTATCGATATTTTTTGTTTGACTGTCGATACTTTCGATACTCGTGTCAGTATCGATATATTGATACTTTGGATCGATACGCCCATCCCTTCTATTACTCACTTGTGTTTTGGAAGCTGTCCTCAGTAAAATGCGCAGCACACAATGGCAAATTGGGGTTATAATGCTCAGGAACATAGTTAAATGTTATAGTAAATATAACTATAACTATAAATAAATGCAGGCTTGGTGAACAGAAGAGACTTCTTTAAAAAACATTAAAAATCTTGCTGTTTGACTGGCAGTGTATAGGCAACTTTAATTTTTCTCTAATTTCTAGATTTTAATTGGCTTAGAAATCAGATAACTGCTAGACAATAACCAATAATAATGATTTGTTTATATACTACAAACACTTTATAATCACATAAGGCAGAATAATTT
>NW_015539902.1:1695478-1710610 GCF_001515605.1 Sinocyclocheilus anshuiensis
TTTGACTGGCAGTGTATAGGCAACTTTAATTTTTCTCTAATTTCTAGATTTTAATTGGCTTAGAAATCAGATAACTGCTGGACAATAACCAATAATAATGATTTTTTTATATACTACAAACACTTTTTTATCACATAATAAGGCAGAATAGTTTCTATACTGTAATAAATGTTATGACAATTAGCACTGCATTGTTCATATACTTTATTTATTTCCTGGAGCTGAAGTGACAAACACAAATAAACCATATATTGTCGCAATCGTATGTTTAATGTCTTCATGTTTCCAAACGTTTCTGTTTTTCTGTGAAAACAACTGTTTTCGTACAGCGATAGCTGGATGCTTTTGTCCATATTAGGAATTTCCTCGTACGACTTTCTGCGCGAGAGCGCCCTCTGGCTTCAAGTATGAATGAAACATACACTGCAAGGAGTGTTTAGCGCTCCTCAATGTTCATCTCGCCTTATTCTGTGTCCTAATAAAACATCAGATCATGCACAGATTATCCTGTCTCTTTTAATTTAAATTTATATTTAATCACACCGGCTCTTGAAAACCTCGAACACACTTGCCCGCAAAAGTGCAGGGGACGAATTTACGTGATATTAAAAGTGGGGGGGACACGTCCCCCGCGTAATCTATGCCTCTGGTGTAAAATTAATTAAGTACATGTACTTACTATATGGTTAGGATTAGGGTTTGGCTTAGGGTTACTTGCATGTAATTATGCATAATTAATTATTATAATCGTATATTATAAACAAAGACACCTTAAAATAAAGTGTTACCAAAATTAAATAGATGTACTTATACTCAATTCTAAAGCCTTTTTGACTTTTAAAATATGTAGAAAAAGTAATGTTCAGACTTACAGAACAAAATTTTTATCAACATTGATTCCACTTCGAAATACATTAGGAGGTGATGTTTATTCAACATTGATGTAATCAATTTTCCCATGCAGGGAGAAATGACATCTCTTTTAGACCACAAAAGTCATTCATGTCTTTAAAGTGATATTTGTATATTGTTACGGTGCATACTTTCTCATACAAAGACTTGCTTTCGCTTTCTGTAGGGGACAACAGCGGATGGGCGGATATCTTTGACCGCACTATTAAAAAGGCAGAGCCACAGGACCTTCCTAATGACTGCTGTATGTGTCCCGGTCTTGATCCAGTTTCCTTTGGAAAAGATTAGCATGAGTGATGTTATCTTGAGGCTCGTAAAAAAAAAAAAACATGTTCAAAATGCTGCTGCAACTTCCATGTCAGGGCCAGACTTAGATTTTTTGCTTCTCTAAAGCCCTAAACACATTACACGATTTTCGGCTGTCCCAGACAAAAGATTGACATCATGAAACAATCGTGGCGATTTCTTTGATCGTGACTCCTAATCGGTGCACTTATGTCGTACAGTGAGAGAGGTTCAAAGATGGCCGTTGTCAAGGTCTTGCGACCAAAGAAAGCCTACGATACAGAATGATCATCGCACAGTGTGTTTGCTGGTACGATCCACGTTTACTGACCAACCAATAAAAATGTGTCATGAAATCAACGCGACATGGCGCTAAAACATAAAACTGCTTACCTCTAGCTCTTATCCCTTCCTCTTTCGCCGCTTCCACTTTTTTTCAGCACATAAAAAAATACAGCTGCTAAAGTGTGATTTATCATGCTCTTTTTGTTTACCACTAGCGCATGCTCATGACGTTTTTTCTTCTGTAGTAACATGCGTCGTAGCGTACGAGTGAATAGGTGTCATCATCGTACAGTCTACACACACGTCGTAGCCAAGTTTAAGATCTATGTCGCACAGTGTGACATGCAGTGATTTTATAGGATTGCTAAAATCATGCAGTGTGTTTTGGGCTGAAGAGTTTATTTGATACATTTATAGCCTTAGGCTTTAGTAGTCTACAGGATGCTTTTGAAGTCAGAAATCCTATTGGCTGCTTTTTACTGTAATGTGTTGTAAATCTGCATGAGTTTTACGATTCTGTAGAAGCACATGGAAATTTATTAGCTTTCAAAGTCCCTTGGCCTTGAAATTGTTGTACTTACTGGGAGCTTAAAACTGACTTGATAATTTACATTTATTCATTTAGCAGATGCTTTTATCCAAAGCAGCTTACAAATGAGGAATATTAATATTATGAATATTAATTAGGTGACGCTTGCTCTGTAATTGTCCTGTAAACTGTTATAAAAATAAAAATAAAATGAAACATTATTTAAAATATTACATTATTATTATTTTATTAAAGAACATGAGTACTGTCACTCATACTGTGTAACTAGATCATAATTATATTTACATATCATATAATATTTATACATTCCTGATGAGGGGATTCTTTTCATTTTGACTCCTACACGAAAAATTGAATTTAATGGAAACAATAGTTGAATTGATACTAATGTCTGTATCTTCAATATTTAAATATGTTTAGTTAAAAATGGTAGTATTTAAAAGAGATTGAAGGGACAGGAAAAGAAAAAAAAACTTTTTTCAGTGCAGGACTAATTTGAGCAATGAAAAAATGCAGTAATGCAAATCATCTAATATAATTGTTGGATCAACCTTATTAATCATGTATATAATAGAAATGCTGCATTGACAATATATGTGTTCCTGCCAGAAATGAACAATAGGAGGCAAACCAAAGAAACAACAATGCAATAAATCTTTTTTATTTAGTTAGTTTTTTTTAGCTTTGTGTACTAGATGTAATAATAATGTATTGCTATAATAATTGAATAATTGTATGTGTTTTTATTGATCTTGTACAGTTGTGCAGCAGTACCCGGAGAGCTGTGATTGCATTAAGACCGAGGTGGAATGTGTTGACGTGAACCTGCATGTTGTACCTGTCCTCTCCTCCAATGTGACTTGGTTGTAAGTACATCGAGCTGGGATCCATCTGCAGAGCTTTACTCCTCTGCTCCCACGAGAGGTTATTAATCTGTAGGAGTTCAAATCTGACATCAGTGAGACATAGTGCTTCATCACTGAGCCATAAAGCTTAACGAGATAAAGAGCTTCTTTGCGCTGAACATTTACCAGACATAAGAAGAATTAGGCACACTGCTTGAAAGGTTGGATTTTATTTTGTTTGTTGGTTTTGGTTATGTTTAGATTGTTCGGCATGGGGTATATTTGTGCTTATGATACTTTTGATTTGTTTTGATCTGGACTTTGAAGATCATTTGAGATAAACAGGGCAGAACGTGTATCTATTGATAATTTATGAGTTTTGGAATAAGGATTCTGGAGATTATCTTTTGGATTCTGGGGATGTTTTTGGGAAAAAAAAGGAATGTTAGATAATTCATATCAGTGGTTTCTAATTTGTATCCAGGAAAACCACATTGTTTCAGCCTTGTGGTATGAAAAGACTCCTTAAAGAGATCATTCACCCGAAAAAAGGCAATTCTGTTCATCATTTACTCTTGAATGACGCTCATATTCTTCAAAAACTGTGTGATTTTTCTTTTTTTTCTTGAACACCAAAGGAGATATTTAAAATGGCCAGGTTTTTCTTTCTTTTCTATATAGTACTGAAGGTTGAAGCGATCTCACAAAATCAAAGTAGTCCATGAATCTGAGTCTGGAATGAGTTTTGAAAGATCGAAGTGGAGAGGAGGATTTTCACTAACTAACGACTTACATATTGGTCTGTTCCTTATGCAAATATATTATATGGCTTTTGCTAATGGAATGGAATATAAAAATAATTGTTTTGTACAACATTATTAGTCAAGTAAAAGATTACAGGATTTTCCTTTCTCGGATGAACTACACCTGTAATGTTGTGTTGTTTGTAATTCGATGCTTTATAATTTACAGGTCTCTGAAGAACAATAGGATCAGGAATTTGGATGATTACATCTTCTCCAAATACACACAACTGCAGAGGCTGTGAGTATCTCTTAATTAAGTGTAAAAGTGCACCATCATAATCAGAATCAGCCATGAATGACAAAGACAAGTCAGATAATCGGTTCATATTATACAGAAAGGCTTCAGTGTTTACTGGAATCTGTAGTTAGAAGGGAAAAGAAAAGAAACAAGAGCATTCCTATTGAATTAACATCATCGAGGCCTATACTATAAATTTAAGACTGTTGGGCCATTCTATTTGCTTAAAGTCTTCAGCCAAAGTTTTTTGAGTGATTCGACAGTTTTCCACTTGCTGTGTGTCGCAAGTTCCTGCTGATGTCTAAATTTATGGAGGCTGTGAAATTTCCAATATCTAATGAACCAAAATATCTCAGCTCTGAGAACTTTAGGTTACGTCTTGAAACCCTGGTTGTCTGAGGGAGACGAGTGCAATATCTCACCCATTTTCTGGCCACCATGCAACCTTTTGTAATAAGACTTTTAGGCCACTGGACAGTACAGCCTCCTGTCTACACAATCTACTGCTCAGAGCTTCATTCATAATTCAGTTTGTTCAGATTTGATCTTATGAACAACATTTTATACTGGTGAGGTTTATGCTCTCTAAAAATAAGTTTTACTTTCTCATTTTTCTCAAATATTTTTAATGGAAAGCAAGACAAAACTGAAGAAAACTTTTTAAAATCAGTTAAAAAATGAGAGCTTCACAGACTTTCTATTTCATAATGTTTGATTAGTTTTGTTTTATGTCTGTACAGTTAATAATTTTCTCATTCAGATTGTTTTTTTTTGCCACCTCAGATAACCTCAGATGTAAAAGTGTTCTCCATATGAAAAGGACAAACATTTAAAAATGTTGAAAAGGACAAACATTTAAAAAATTCCATGGGTCAGAGGTTGAACACCATTATTGTCAGACTCTGTTCCTAGTTTTGGTTGTGCTCCGTGTCCCAGTTTCTGTCTCCCGTTCATTGATTTCATTCCAGGTGTTCCCCGTTTGTTTTGATTGATCCCAGGTGTGTCTCGTCTTCCCATTAGCCTGTTCAGTGTATTTAAAGAGTGTTTTGTTCCCTGTTGGTTTGTCCGGATTTGTTGAATGTCCTCCTTGTTCTCGGTTTTCCTGTGGATTATTAAAGACTGTGTTATTCAAGTACTCCTCGTTTCCTCGTTCCTTGCTCCCTGAGTGAATTGTGACAGAAGACCCGACCGATACAGAAAGTGAGTGGCGCCTTTTCTCCCCGTCTTTTTTTCCTGTTTTTTTTTCAAGTGTTTTGTTTTCCCCGTTCGTTCCACGCGTTCCTCCACGTCCCCAAATGGAGGAACGAGCAATGTTTGTCACGTTGGCTCAGGCGAGCCTAGACCCCATCGTCTTCGCGAGGGCGTTCGTACCACTCGCCCTCGCCAACTCCCTCGAGGGGGAAACCCTCGCAACGATGTTCTGGATCGGGATGACATTCCATCATCCCACGGAGCTCCCAGACACCACCGACCTCGACTGGAAGGAGACAGTCATCCGATGTCTGGAGAGTCTCTGATCCCGATCCGGAACCTCTCAGCCGGCAGTTCCCGAGTCAAGTCAGCCGGCAGTTAAAATGGCAAGCCCACCGAATATTAATATGGCAAGCCCGCCAAGCGTTCATGTGGCAAGCCCTCCAAGCGTTCATGTGACCCCAGTGTCGATTTCAGCTCCAGTACCCGCTCCTCGTAAGCGCCTTCCAGAGCGCCCTCACGTGCCCGCTCCTCCCGAGCGCCCTCAAGTGTCGGCTCCAGCCCCAGAGCTCGCTCCCGTGTCGGCTCCAGCCCCAAGGGAGGGCTCCTGGTTCCCCGTATAGCCCACGGAGGGCTCCTATTTCCCAGTTCCGCCCAGGAAGGGCTCCAGATCCCGAGTTAAGCCCAGGGAGGGCTCCTGTATCCCCGTTAAGCCCAGGGAGGGCTCCTGTTTCCCCGTTAAGCCCAGTGTCGGTTTCAGCCCCAGTACCGGGGCCGCGGCCTCGGAGGCTGCTTCACCATGGCCTCCTAAACTACCCGAGTGAATTGTGACAATTATGCTTTCAGTTTAAATTTGAATTGATTCATGGGCATCCATATCTTGACTGTAAAGGCACTAACAAGTTTGCATAATTGATTCTCCTGCATACTTTTCAAATGAATGTCATTAGGTGAGTCAAGCTGATTTAATCCTACTGCTTGCTGTTGATTGGCTATAGCGATCATGCACCATTTCATCTTGTATTTGAGGTCTTTATGATTTAACTTGTACACCAAGAGAATTATGCATTTATTATACTCTGTAAGATCATATGCACAGCGTGAGATATGCACCAATTGATGTGGATGTTTTCAGGTACCTTGCCCTTTGTAATCATCCTATATCAAGTCTCTGTGGGGGTATATCAGAGCTCGAGTTGAAGCTGCTTCATCGAGCCCCTCATCAGTGGACAAGTTTAAACATAATTTCCTAGTGATTATATGGGCAAACGAACTCGTTAAATTATTTTTTAAAATCTTTATCAGGAAGAAGGACACATTTTCATTTCTTTGATAGAATCTTTTCTTTGATAGTGTTGTGATAGTGTAGTGTTGTGATGATCATGGGTGCAGATGGGATTTTTTTTCAACTGGGAGGGACCAAGCAGTCCAATTTTTTCAGTCCAGAAAAATCACCAGCTCTGTCATAGACAATAGTATACGATCACTATGGTTACAGGCACAATTGAGGCAGCTACCAGCTCCTCATAGGACCCCAGGGTCAGGAGTCATAGCACATACAGGTGCATCTCAATAAATTAGAATGTCGTGGAAAAGTTCATTTATTTCAGTAATTCAACTCAAATTGTGAAACTCGTGCATTAAATAAATTCAATGCACACAGACTGAAGTAGTTTAAGTAATGGTGACCGGTAGATTATTATTGTGCATCAGCCTGTGTCTGCCCCGACCCGATCCTGAAGCAGTGAGAGCTTCATCTGCCATCTGCCATCTTTTTATCTGCCATCTCTCTCTATCTATAGTCGATCTGCTAATATCTGTCCTGTGCGCTCAATTATTATAGGTGCACTAAGCGATTTTTGCCAAATGATGTTGATATTTGAAAGCACCAAAACAAACACGCCCATACCCCAACAGGACCTCGCCCCTATTTTGAAATCTCCGCCTCACACGTACTTACGCAAGCATGGCAACGACGATCGCGGAAACAAGTGAAGATGACACACAAGCATATTCAAACAAAAGACAACACAGATAAGTTGTGTGAAACAAAGCAAAGTCAACGTTACTCACCTATCAAAAAGAAACAGCACAACCTCGGCGTGCGATTCGAGCGCTTCCCGCTCCTTGAGTTTCTCTCCACTGCTGGAAAGCTGCCCCGATATTTACGCGGGTCCTACCTCTTGCCTGATCGTATCCCTTCTTTTTTAATGTTTTGTTTCTCTGATAGGCGATTTTCCACTTTTTTTTATCTGCCATCTCTCTCTATCTATAGTCGATCTGCTAATATCTGTCCAGTGCACTAAAATTGAGCGGCTCTCTTCTCTCTATCAGTACAAGACACGCCCCCTTACTGCTGATTGGGTACAAGTGTGTTTTGGGACTCGGTCAGACACTGCGTCAAAAGCGTTTTTCAAAAATCACAGTGCACGTTTAAGGAGTGGCGGGCCGGGCCGCCACCACTTAGGCTAATGTTAATAGCGGAAACCCTGATTAATCCTCTGTTTACCGATGTTGCCTTTAGTAGCGACAGTGAGGGGAGGCGGATCAGGTCACTATGAATCTGGGGGATCATGTTCCCCCCGTCCCTAGTGCCATCTGCGGGCCTGGTGATGATGAAATATTTGGTTTTGCCCCGTCTTGAAACACATAACTCCAAATGCACATTCAGACATGCATAACCTGTCATAAAGCTCAGTTTATTTTACACATCATATTTTTGAACAATGATGAGAAAAACTTGCAGCGACATGTGGTGATGAGGATAAATTCCCCCTAAAGCCACAGACTAATACATTTTTTAGAAGACTATAAAAGGGACAGTAAAGGGCTGTTGGGACCATCTGTGGAATGTTGAGCCAGTCTAAATGACAGATGTCCTCTTTGTTTAGCTTTTTACAGCAGTTTAGGCCTATTGATCTGAATATCTTTGATTTTCTGGCTTTTTATTTTTAATTTTTTGCCACTATTAATTAACAGGGATATATAGATCCCAGTTAAATGTAGTATTAACATCTCATTTTGAGTTTTGTGATCCAGTCACTATAACAACATTATGAAGTTGTCAGAAATGTGCAAACGCAAGAGAATTTTAGAGACATAGCGTCTCAAAACATTTGGATATTTTTGTCTATTAATGTTAGCATTAGCAGCAGGAGTAGTCCACACAAAAATTTAAGTTGGCTGAAAATATACTCAAGATAGAGAAACAGATTTGGAGAAAATTAGCATTATATCACTTGCAGTGAATGGGTGAAAACATCACAATCAGAATAATCCACAAGTAACAACCCCAGTCTATCAAATAACGTCTTGTGAAGTGAAAAGCTGGGCGTTTGTAATAAACAAATTCATCATTATGACATTTATAAGTTGCTTCTAGCTAAAATACGAGCCGTCTATCCATAATTTTGCTTTCTCCAGTGAAAAAATGTTGTAGTCTGAATCAGGAGAGAAATCTGCAGAATTTACAAATAACAACAAAAACAAAAATGACAAACAGTTCTAAACAAATGTGTTTGTGGACTTTGGTGTGTGAGGACAACAGGGGATGGATTTTTTCAATAGAGGAAGTGTTATTATGGATTATGGCCTTGTACTTTGTCCCTGTTAAAACTGTTTAAAGTTAAAACACCTTAATAATGCATGTGTTTCTTACAAACACACAGCTTTTACTTTTAGGATTATTGATGTCAAGAGCATGCTTTTGGTTTCATTTCAATTAAACTGCACATTAATTTTTAAGCTCTTCTGCACCCAAGAAAAAAAGTGACAGATGAGATTATAATAATCCTTCCAAATTCAAGTAATAAGATTTGGAAGAGAAGCCATTTACTGAGTTCTAATTTTGGAGGGTTTACTGCCCATTCAAACCTATTTAAATGCTTTGAATGTATAATACGTTCTATTTAAAATAGTAGTTCAATCCTCTCCAGTGAAGACTGAGCGTTTATGGAAAGTGACTCAGCTCCAAGTTCACTGCCTGCATCTTAAAAAGCTCTGGTCAGATCTAAATGAGATGATCAAGGATGCTAGAGCATCTTATTTTACGAAACTGATATCTGCCTGCAAAAGGAATCCTAAAATTGTAGCTTCCTGGCTTTAAAAATGTTGGACTCTTCAACTGATGATTCATAATGAGCTTTATTAAAGATCCGTCACCGTAGATTTGTAGTAATCACCGTTAAATGCCATAAGACATCACGAATCACCGTAAGAGCTTTGTATAAAGAAAACAAACACAAAACATAATATAAATAAACCTTGAAACAAACATACATCAAATACAAATACAACAACGATTTAACACACCTAACATCATACAAACAAATCACCATTACTACATTAAAAGAAATCCAAAACAATACAGATAGCAAAGTCAATATTTTACCTTATTCTCCATTTAAACCAGGAGCTAAATCCTTGAAGTTCTCTTTAACCGTAAACCTTTGAATGAATCGACCATGTGCGTCTTAGCTGCGCTCCTTACTAGAATGCTTTAAGCACACCGCAATATCCGCTTACATGGATGAATGTCAAAATAAAAGACTTTGTTACCACAAGACGTATAAACTAATAAAAACCCCAAAATCCAACAATTAAACATGATACACATTCAAAATGGACAACGTAATAAATCATTTAAAGAATATCAAAATATTTGAAAAATAAATAGTATAAAAGGAAATAACAACCAAATCCTTAACACTCCCAGCAAATTATGAGTGCAAATCTCACACCAAATGCATAAGCATGAATAATTTCCCTTTGTCCCCTTTTTTTTTCTTTTACATTTCCTTTTTTCTTTTTTTTTTTACATTTTGATTTTATATAACATTAAACCACATTACAAATTCAAAGACATGAGTTTAGAAATATTAAAATGATGCTAATAAGAAATATTATTGACCTTGCAATGCTTTGGAACTTATTTTTGAGCTTCTCAATGAGAGACTATTCAACGAAAATATTCAAATTATGCTCATTGACCTTGCAATGCTTTGGAACTTATTTTTGAGCTTCTCAATGAGAGACTATCCAATGAAAAAACACTAATGTCCCTCCAATAATAAAACAAGTTTTTGCACTGGTCTTTCAATTATGGACGGTTTATTAATGCGCTTGCCCTCTGTATTAAGCTTTGAGTCGCCTAGAATAATCTTGGCTCTTCTTACAAGTCCGTCGCCACTAAAAATAACTTCCTTTATCCTGCCAATCCTCCAGTCGTTTCTAGGCATCTCCTCTTCTTTGATGATAACAAGATCATCAATTTGAAGATTTCTCTTAGACACGTTCCACTTCTGTTGGCCAGCTATGTTCGCAAGATACTCTTTGCGCCAGCGACTCCAAAATTGTTCTGCTAAATACTGCACGTCTCCATCTTTTCCGTGCAAACACATCCTCCCTAACGAAGTTTCCTGGAGGAGGCAAAGCAGTAGTTGATTTTAACGTAAGCAGGTGATTTGGAGTAATTGGTGCTAGACTCTGAGGATCAGTCAGACAATCAGCAGTAAGTGGCCTATTATTTACAATGGCCATTGCCTTATACAAAAAAGCTCGTAGAGAGGAATCATCTAAACTTCATGGATGAAGTGCAAGAGTAGCATTTAATACAGATCTTATTGTTCTAATTTGACGTTCCCATACGCCACCAGCATGACTTGCATGTGGTGCATTCATGATGAAGTCGCACTGCTTCTCTGATAGGAAGGTTGTCACTCTCTCCACATCCATTTCCTTAAGTGCATCTTTCAACAAATGTTTTGCTCCCATAAAGTTGCTTCCTTGATCGGACCTTATCTGTTGCACTGTGCCCCTTATTGCAATAAAACAACGCAGAGCATTGATGAAAGAATCTGCTGTCATATCAGTCGAGTACACAGTCCTTATCCATGAAAGGGTCAAGAGAGTATAATGCACTGCGAGACAAGACACTTTTACCACCTTTTATCTCTCTTAGCTCATCTTTATATGAATTACCTTGCAGACATTTAATTATGTGAAGTTCTGCTTTTTGTCGTTCTGATACAGTGCTGAGATGATTCGATTTGACTTTGTTAGCTCTTCTCAAAAGACGAGCTACAGCTCTGATTGCCTTTGACCATGAAGAAAACTTTGAAATACCGTCTATCAAACTCAGATTTTTTGTGCACTCAGAATTCAAAGTACAAAATGTTTTTACCTCTGGATCTCCAAACAAAAGTTCAGGAACATGTTCTTTTGATACAGATATTTTGTCCCACAGGAACTTAGGGCCAGTAAACCAGTCTGAAACAAGCAACTCCTTCACTGTTAAACCTCTGGATGCATGATCGGCAGGGTTTTCCTCTGTTGGAACATACTGCCATTGCTGGGGAGTTGTACTGAGGTGTATTCTTTGTACTTGATTTGCAACAAATGTGTGGAATCTGCGTGCCTCGTTACTTACATACCCCAATACTACTTTGGAGTCTGTCCAAAATGTTTCCTTGATAACAGTATAGTCCAATTCTTTCTTAAGCATACTACTCACTTTGACAGAAACAACGGCAGCAGCTAACTAATCTGGGGATCGTTGTAACCTTGAGAGGTGCAACTCTTGATTTCGCCATCACCAGTGCACAGTGAATGTCTCCGTCCTTATTTTTGAGTCTCAAATATGAACACTGACCATATCCATGGACACTAGCATCAGAAACGTGATGCAATTCAACTTGAATAGCTCTTCCAAAACTAGATGGTGCATATGTTCGTGAGATATCTATTTTCTGCAGATCATTCAAGTCTTGTTTCCATTGCTCCCACCTTAGAATAAGTGCATCTGGCAGAGGATCGTCCCATCCACTGCCACGCTTACATACTTCCTGTAGTGTTCTCTTTCCATGCAACAGCACAGGTGCAATAAGTCCTAAAGGATCATAGACAGAAGCAACAGTAGACAATATGCCACGCCGAGTAGCAGGTTGATTTTTCAACTGAACCTTAAACTTGAAACAGTCAGGTTCTCTTTCCCACTGCATGCCTAGAGTTCTTTCTAGGTGTAACTCATCAAATGCAAGATCAACATTTTTCACATCAGAAATCTTTTCTGAAGTAGGAATGCTATCCAGCACTATTTTGCTATTTGACACGAATTTGTGGAGCCGTAGGCCACTTATAGCGCAGAGTTTCCGTGCCTCTTCTGCAACTTTAATGGCTTCTTCTGCATTCTCCACACTGATCACTCCATCATCTACATAGACATTTTTAATCACAAACTGTGACCCCAAGGGATACAATTCGCTGTTTTCAATTGCAAGATGCTTCAAGCCATAATTTGCACAGCCTGAGGATGAGGTTGCACCAAAGAGATGAACTTTCATACGAAACTCACTTGCAGGTTGGTTCAAATTTCCATCCTTCCACCAAAGGAAGCACAAAAAGTCTCTGTCAGACTCATCTACATGAAACTGATGATACATCTTCTCTATATCACACAAGCGCAATGGGATGTTGACGAAATCGAATTAAGATGCCATACAGACTATTTATTAGATCTTGTGCTCTCTTCTTCAGTGTCTTTAAACTCACTTTCAAGGACACGAATTACATAACCTGGTGTGATAGAAGGGAGCTCCTTAACCGTAATGCGATGACACAATCTACTGACTGCAGACATATCGGAATGTGATGAAGAACAACCTACTATACTCCATCCTAAGTCTGTCCGAATGGCATAGGGTTCCTCATCTCCTCCGACTATTACTTCTCGGGGAGCCATTGACCTTGAACAATTGTATCCTATTAAGAGAGCAACATCACAGTCCTGCAATGGAGGTATCTTGCCCACAAGGGCTGTAAGATGATTCCAGTTTTTAGCGTCTTCACGAGTAGGAATGTGGCTACGATTAACAGGTATGCAGTCTTTGGTGTAGGTAGGTGGCAGATCAATATAGTTACCGGACTTGTATGCTCTAACTTTCACTCTATAGGACAGTATACTTTCCAAGCATGGTGGTGAGCTTCAGTTGCACTGGAAACGTTGTTGTCTGTAAAGCATCACACACTCCTTTATCAATGAATGTGGTATCACTCTGTGAATCCAAAAGTGCATACACCAATCTCTCATAACCTGGATTCTGCTTTGTGGACACCCAGACAGGTACAATCATTGAAGTATACGTATTTCGCTCTTCTCCAGTTACACTCAAGGCCGTTGCATTTGTTGCATCATTAGGATCACTCTGAGACAGAGCTGTAGACGGTAAAATCTTAATCGTTTTCACAAAGTTCTCATCATGCAAACTAGTTGGATGTCTTCTCTTACAAACGTTGCAAGTGGGACGACAGCAACATTCCTTTGCGCTATGGCCAGGCTTTAAACATCCATAGCAAAGCCTCCTTTCCTGGACCGTCGCTCCTCCAGTGGTTTGCTGAGAAAACTAAAACAGCGGTCAAGTTGGTGGTTATCTTCCTGACAAAGCACACACAGAATTTTGTTCACAGATTTAATCACTTTTCGACTCTGTGTTCGATTGAGTAGTGAAAACTCTAACTCGGTTTCTCTTGGTCTCTTTCAGATTTGCCTTCTTAGTGACAGGTTCTGCAGCACAAAGAATGTGAAAGGAAGTAACAGGATTACAAGCAATCTCTGATTCAGTGGACACAAATACAGCAAATTCTTTAAAAGTGGGATACTCATGATTTTCAGAAAGAGATTGCGTGACTTGACTTTAAAATTTGGAGACCTTTGACATGTGGCATGGCACCCTGGCATGCATTTAAAAAGTCAGAGAAAGCCTGAAGACCAATGGCATCCTTTGAGTAAATCTTGGGCCAGCTTGCCAGCTTTTCTCTAAACGCCTTTCGCCTTTTGTACGGTTGACCATAACGATTGTTCAGTTTGCACCATGCATCTTGATAGGCTTCTTCATCTGTCATCTGTTCAGTTCCTTCTAAAGCTTTTCTAGCAGGACCACTCACATATTTCTTGAGATAAAACATCTTATCAGCAGAAGAGATGGTTTTCTTGTCAATAAGTGCCACAAAGGATTGTTTAAACTCAATAAAATGAATGGGGTCACCAGTAAAAACAGGAGGTTCTGGCACCGGCAGCTTGCTCACATGCCATCTTGATTTGGTGTCGTTTTGAAACATTTCTTGCTTTTTCATACTTGCTAGAGACAAATCTGAATCTGATCCATTTGATCCATTTGAATCTTTAGACAAATTAGTCTTTTCTTTCTCAGTTTCTTGATTGTAGATTTCAAGTTTAGCTTGAGCTGCTTTCAGATCTCTTTGCGCTTGAATTTGCTCTAATTCCTTTATCTCAACATCAAGAGCTCTTTTATGTTGTTCTTCTAGCCGTTTTATTTTTTCTCTTTGCTTTGATTCTTCTAGTAAAACATTATATGCAGCTTGCTTGGCTGCTACTTCTGCTGCAGCATCTACACGTTTGGCTTCTAAACTTGATATGACAGAGCGGTGGCTGGAGTTACTAGTTTTCTGACTAAATTGTGATACCGTTGAACCAAAGATTGAGCGGGCATACTGATGGTCTAATAAGGTACGAAGTCGCCTTTTCTCCCTTTTACCATCAAAGTCTCCATCTACACCCGTTATTCTTTCATTAACAATTTTAATGATGTCAGCTGTAACTGCTTCACACGCGTCCATTTTTCTCCTCATTTCAATAGTAGGTGATACATGCTGCCTAAATTCATCATAAGCACACAAAACCTTATGTTTAGCTGTCTCCAAAGTCTCGCCCAAAATAGCTAATTGAGTTTCTAATGCATCTGATTTAAGATGCTCACGTGCGCTACGGGCTTCTATTTTCCATTGATTATATAGAGACACAATCCTTTTCTCCTTCTTTTGTGACTCTTCTTGCTGATAGGCTAACATTTTTTCAGTAGGAACATGCTTACGTTTTGAATAGCGTACACTCTCACTTTGAGTTTCTGCATCATGGCTATTAATTTGCCTATCTGCCTCCTTTGCACTTGCATCTGATTTTGACATTTTCTCTTATATTTGCAAATCACCAAAATTAGAAACACT
>NW_015539902.1:1710621-1729391 GCF_001515605.1 Sinocyclocheilus anshuiensis
TTCAACTGTTGCCTTTTTGGTGTCGTGACGCACCTTTTGAAACATTTCTTGCTTTTTCATACTTGCTAGAGACAAATCTGAATCTGATCCATTTGAACTGCTACAATCTTTGGACAAATTAGTCTTTTCTTTCTCAGTTTCTTGACTGTAGATTTCAAGTTTAGTTTGAGCTGCTTTCAGATCTCTTTGCGCTTGAATTCGCTCTAATCCCTTTATCTCAACATCAAGAGCTCTTTTATGTTGTTCTTCTAGCTGTTTTATTTTTTCTCTTTGCTTTGATTCTTCTAGTAGAACATTATATGCAGCTTGCTTGGCTGCTACTTCTGCTGCAGCATCTACACGTTTGGCTTCTAAACTTGATATGACAGAGCGGTGGCTGGAGTTACTAGTTTTCTGACTAAATTGTGATACCGTTGAACCAAAGATTGAGCGGGCATACTGATGGTCTAATAAGGTACGAAGTCGCCTTTTCTCCCTTTTACCATCAAAGTCTCCATCTACACCCGTTATCCGTTATTCTACAATTTTAATGATGTCAGCTGTAACTGCTTCACACGCGTCCATTTTTCTCCTGATTTCAGATTTCAATGATACATGCTGCCTAAATTCATCATAAGCACACAAGACCTTATGTTTAGCTGTCTCCAAAGTCTCGCCCAAAATAGCTAATTGAGTTTCTAATGCATCTGATTTAAGATGCTCACGTGCGCTACGGGCTTCTATTTTCCATTGATTATATAGAGACACAATCCTTTTCTCCTTCTTTTGTGACTCTTCTTGCTGATAGGCTAACATTTTTTCAGTAGGAACGTGCTTACGTTTTGAATAGCGTACACTCTCACTTTGAGTTTCTGCATCATGGCTATTAATTTGCCTAATTTGCCTATTTGCACTTGCATCTGATTTCGACATTTTCTCTTATATTTGCAAATCTCCAAAATTAAAAAAATTAAAAACATTTAACATTCAAGTTAATTAACGTACATTCAGCAAATTCACTTTAACCACATGTGCTAAAACATTAACTCTTAAATGTGAAACTAATATTAAAATACACTTTAATCCATTAACAGGCGAACTACACACACAGCAATGTCCATTAACCTTTAAATCAGGCACAACAAGTGAGAACAGATTTGTCACTTTAGAATTAATTAATTTTTGTCTTTGGTACTCACTGCCATCCACCAAACACTTTGGAACAGTTATCTTCTCTCGACCAGTTCATTAAATCGGTCCATTCGCTGAAACTTCGCTTTAATCTTGATCCGTTAAGTGAACAATCACACTGCCCCCAACGAGCGCGCCAACATTAAAGTTCCTTCACCATCCATGGCGTTCATTGAGCAGCACAAGGGATCGACGATGGTAAGCTCTTACTGTAGCTTCCTGGCTTAAAAAATGTTGGACTCTTCAACTGATGATTCATAATGAGCTTTATTAAAGATCCGTCACCGTAGATTTGTGGTAATCACCGTTAAATGCCATAAGACATCACGAATCACCGTAAGAGCTATTTCAACACAAGTTTCTGATTTTCTTGGTAATCATTTAAAATTTGGAGACCTTTGACATGTGGCATGGCACCCTGGCATGCATTTAAAAAGTCAGAGAAAGCCTGAAGACCAATGGCATCCTTTGAGTAAATCTTGGGCCAGCTTGCCAGCTTTTCTCTAAACGCCTTTTGTATCATGAACGGTTGACCATAACGACTGTTCAGTTTGCACCATGCATCTTGATAGGCTTCTTCATCTGTTCTGAAGAAAGTTCCTTCTAAAGCTTTTCTAGCAGGACCACTCACATATTTCTTGAGATAAAACATCTTATCAGCAGAAGAGATGGTTTTCTTGTCAATAAGTGCCACAAAGGATTGTTTAAACTCAATAAAATGAATGGGGTCACCAGTAAAAACAGGAGGTTCTGGCACCGGCAGCTTGCTCATAGACATGCCATCTTGAAATGCTTGAATAAGAAGAGGTATATCAGCCGCTGATGCTTCAACTGTTGCCTTTTTGGTGTCGTGACGCACATTTTGAAACATTTCTTGCTTTTTCATACTTGCTAGAGACAAATCTGAATCTGATCCATTTGAACTGCTACAATCTTTGGACAAATTAGTCTTTTCTTTCTCAGTTTCTTGATTGTAGATTTCAAGTTTAGTTTGAGCTGCTTTCAGATCTCTTTGCGCTTGAATTTGCTCTAATTCCTTTATCTCAACATCAAGAGCTCTTTTATGTTGTTCTTCTAGCCGTTTTATTTTTTCTCTTTGCTTTGATTCTTCTAGTAAAACATTATATGCAGCTTGCTTGGCTGCTACTTCTGCTGCAGCATCTACACGTTTGGCTTCTAAACTTGATATGACAGAGCGGTGGCTGGAGTTACTAGTTTTCTGACTAAATTGTGATACCGTTGAACCAAAGATTGAGCGGGCATACTGATGGTCTAATAAGGTACGAAGTCGCCTTTTCTCCCTTTTACCATCAAAGTCTCCATCTACACCCGTTATTCTTTCATTAACAATTTTAATGATGTCAGCTGTAACTGCTTCACACGCGTCCATTTTTCTCCTGATTTCAATAGTAGGTGATACATGCTGCCTAAATTCATCATAAGCACACAAGACCTTATGTTTAGCTGTCTCCAAAGTCTCGCCCAAAATAGCTAATTGAGTTTCTAATGCATCTGATTTAAGATGCTCACGTGCGCTACAGGCTTCTATTTTCCATTGATTATATAGAGACACAATCTTTTTCTCTTTCTTTTGTGACTCTTCTTGCTGATAGGCTAACATTTTTTCAATAGGAACGTGCTTACGTTTTGAATAGCGTACACTCTCACTTTGAGTTTCTGCATCATGGCTATTAATTTGCCTATCTGCCTCCTTTGCACTTGCATCTGATTTTGACATTTTCTCTTATATTTGCAAATCACCAAAATTAGAAACACTTCACATTTAACATTCAAGTTAATTAACGTACATTCAGCAAATTCACTTTAACCACATGTGCTAAAACATTAACTCTTAAATGTGAAACTAATATTAAAATACACTTTAATCCATTAACAGGCGAACTACACACACAGCAATGTCCATTAACCTTTAAATCAGGCACAACAAGTGAGAACAGATTTGTCACTTTAGAATTAATTAACATTTTTTGTCTTTGGTACTCACTGCCATCCACCAAACACTTTGGAACAGTTATCTTCTCTCGACCAGTTCATTAAATCGGTCCATTCGCTGAAACTTCGCTTTAATCTTGATCCGTTAAGTGAACAATCACACTGCCCCCAACGAGCGCGCCAACATTAAAGTTCCTTCACCATCCATGGCGTTCATTGAGCAGCACAAGGGATCGACGATGGTAAGCTCTTACTGTAGCTTCCTGGCTTAAAAAATGTTGGACTCTTCAACTGATGATTCATAATGAGCTTTATTAAAGATCCGTCACCGTAGATTTGTGGTAATCACCGTTAAATGCCATAAGACATCACAAATCACCGTAAGAGCTTTGTATAAAGAAAACAAACACAAAACATAATATAAATAAACCTTGAAACAAACATACATCAAATACAAATACAACAACGATTTAACACACCTAACATCATACAAACAAATAACCATTACTACATTAAGAGAAATCCAAAACAATACAGATAACAAAGTCAATATTTTACCTTATTCTCCATTTAAACCAGGAGCTAAATCCTTGAAGTTCTCTTTAACCGTAAACCTTTGAATGAATCGACCATGTGCGTCTTAGTAGAATGCTTTAAGCACACCGCAATATCCGCTTACATGGATGAATGTCAAAATAAAAGACTTTGTTACCACAAGACGTATAAACTAATAAAAACCCAGAAATCCAACAATTAAACATGATACACATTCAGAATGGACAACGTAATAAATCATTTAAAGAATATCAAATAAAAAAATAAAAAAATAGTATAAAAGGAAATAACAACCAAATCCTTAACAACTATTAACAATATTGTTTCTCCTGCTACATCTCTTGTCCCTGTGCTTTCTAAAGATGATTGCAATCATTTTTGTCTCATTTTGTGGACAAGGTTATGGCTGTCAGGGCAAGCTTTGCACCATCAGCAAACCCTCTTATAGTTACTCGACAAAGACTGTCAATTTTGGACTCTTTTTGCCCCATTTCCCTAAATGACATCCTTAAGTTAGTGGGTATGATGAAACCTTCTCAAAGCTCTGTGAATATTTCGCCTTAATCGATTAATCGATTACATTTATTGGCCCGTGCTTGGTTTCAATTATCTCTTAGGCTGGGCCAGGTCCCTAGGTGTTTTAAACATGCCATTGTTCAGCCTCTCTTGAAAAAAGAGTAATATTTATGCAACATCATTTAACAACTATAGGCCTATTTCTAAACTGCCATCTCTAAAATCTTAGAAAAGGTTGTGGCAATGCAGTTAAATACTGTTTTGGAGGCTCATAATATATGTGATAAATTTCAGTCTGGCTTTCATAAAAACCATTCAACTGAGACTGCCCTCCTTAGGGTCTCAAATGACATTTTGATGGCTGCTGATGCAGGTGAATGTTCTGTGCTGGTTTTGCTAGATCGCAGCGCAGCGTTTGATACTGTTGATCACTGCACTTTGATTAATAGATTGTATTCTCTAGTAGGCATTTCTGGATCAGCTCTGGACTGGTTATCCTCCTATCTTTCTGACAGGAGTTTTTCTGTGTCCATAGGAACTTACAGGTCAGACTCTGTTCCTTTGTCCTGTGGTGTGCCACAAGCTTCTGTGCTTGGCCCTCTGCTTATCAATCTGTATATGCTTCCTCTTGGCAAGATTATTAGTAGTTTCAAAATAATATCTTATCACTGTTATGCCGATGACATCCAATTATATATTTCTTTTAGTTCTGATAGACTAAACAAACTGTCCCTTTTGCAGAATTGTCTAGTCTCCATTAACAAATGGATGGCAGATCATTTTCTGCAACTAAATACTGATAAAACTGTGATGATTTTTGCCCCTGACAACATTACTCCTAAGATTATTGGCAGGTTATTGGGGGTCTATCATCTTCTGATTGCAGTGACATTTGGGTGTCATTTTTGACAGATCTATATATTTTAACAGTTGCGTAAAGTCTGTAGTTTGCTCATGTTTTTTCCATCTTAAAAACATTGCAAAGATTAGATCTATGGTTTCAAAAAAGAGATGGAGATGCTTGTTCATGCCTTTATCTCTTCACGGTTGGACTACTGCAATGTTCTGTACACTTGTTTGAACAAATCCTCTATGGTTCTATTGCAAGTTGTACAGAATTCAGCTGCAAGGCTTTTGACTAGAACCAGCAGGAGGTCACACATTACCCAGTGCTTAAGGCCCTGCATTGGCTTCCCATTGGTTTTAGGGTGCATTTAAAAATTTTAGTCATTACTTAGAGAGCCCTGCATGGTCATGCACCTTCTTATATCCAGGATCTATCCCCTGGCCGGCCTTTGAGGTCTTCTGGCGTAGATCTTTTAACTATTCCCAGAACACGCCCTAAGACAAAAGGTGACCATGCTTTTTGTGTTGTGGCTCCAAGGCTCTTGAACTCTCTCCCCTTAACATTGAGAACTATGGGTTTTGTAGAGTAATTTAAAAAACACCTAACACATCTTTTTGGAAAAGCTTTTAAGGGAGTTAACTAGTTAACTGAGGTTCGGGAGCGAGGCCACGTCTCTACCAATCACCTCACTTCCCGAATCCTTCATATATCGGGCCGCCTCATACCGCGCTGTTTGTCTTTTTCTCTCGAACGACAGACGGACTTGCCTGGTCCAGACGGCGTTCTGTTCGATTCAGTGCCACTGCTGCTGTGTTCACATTGCACGATGGATCGGCGACAGGAGGTTACACACTGCATGACTTTACAATAGGAAGAATCGCCGACAACTCTGTCTGGTCTGTAAACTATGTTCCATATGACTCCTTCCCGAACTTCCCGCTGCCTTGTATCTTGCTCTCTCATTGGCTGTAGGTCATCGCCGATGTATTTTTCAGTCAGAACTCATTTCAGACTCATTTTACACAGCAGGATTTTGAATCACCCACAGGTCCAGATATTTAGCATGACAAATATTTCGCCGATTCTCTATGATTGCGTCTTTGATATTTCACACTGCGTGATATGTCACTCGCATGAACGATTTGCCTCCGATTTTGGACAGTTGTTGGCAATTTCACAAAACCTGTCAGCGAGTGAAAATCGGGGCTAAAATTGTGCAGTGTGTGGCATAAGCGTAAATGAAAACTTCAGAAGTGTAAAACTCCAATGCATTTGTAAGTCCAGATCGGCGAAAGAAAGAGTAAAAAACAGTGAGCAAAGCATGCAGTGTATTTAAATAGAAAGTCAAAAATTTGCCTGTGATTTATTTATTTTTTTTCAGTTTCGAAGACATTTTATTTATTTCTCAGTTTAGATTTTATTTGTTTCTTGAGAAGTTACGTTCAAAATTAATGTCACAAATCTGATTCATATTTTAGCTGTATTTTAAATTATGCCTTTCATTTTGTGTTTTAGGATTACAGGAAATGTCTGTAAACTTATCTGACAATGTCCTGGCAGAAAATTAGCATTACCTTTTCCATTTTTCGACATATTTCTACTTAAGTGATCAACAATTATAGGTACAAGCTAATAATAATGTGTATCATATAAACAATTATTATTGAACAATGCAACTTAATTCACATGTGATATGTGTATTGCTAGGCATCTTTCTCCAGCTCTCTTCAAGCTGATATGCTGCTTGGCTGGCTAGCTAATCAGTGGTTTCCTCTTTTTGTGTGATTTAGAAAAAAAAATGAAGTGGGTGGACTTTTACCATTATACACACTGCTAACACAATCATGTTCAAATAGCATATAAAAGTGAATTTTGCATAATAGGTACCCTTTAAAAAATTATATTGCAATTTCAATAAAGTTTCTAGCTCATGGACCCAAAAATGAATTGTAAACTTAGAAACCAGCACATTTTTTGCTCACTCCAGCCCCACCATTAGCCTCACAGGCACTAGTCCTGCATGTAAATCATTGCTATTGCTGAACATATGCTAATATAAAACAGAGAACAGGACCATGCCAGGGCATTTTCCAGGATTTCCAGGATCTGGGACGAAGGCCAAAACATCAGTGGCTTGTTGAAGGTCTGACAGATTAACATTTGATATCAGCAAAAATTATTTTTCAAGTATTTTTGAGATTACCCAGATCACCTCAGATGTGGTTCTGTATTAATGAAGTAAATGAACATCTGGGTATGATGCCAGTGCTTGTTTGTGCCTCTATTTTCTCCCTCCTTTCTCTCACCATATGGTCCATTCCTGGAAGTAAATAGGTAGAGGTTAACATTACTTGCTTTCTGTCTCACACATATAAACAATAATTATTATTAGTATTGCTCAATGTTGTAATGCTTTATGGTCTTGTTTGACTTGAAAATATCTAAGAGATGACTGTATTTCAATAATTAAGAGCCTGGCGAAAGGAAAATTATTTCTTTGTGATAACAGGTAAACAATATAAAAGTCTCAGTCCACCTACTGTCGTAACATTGTAAATGGTTCAGGCTTATAAAAATGAGGTATTAATTGACATAAAATGTATTAGGTAAAAACATTGGGACATTACAGTGAAAAGCATGATAAGTGTACAGTGTTATGATGAGTTGTACAAACACAAAGTTTTTGGTTTGACTCTGTTTTGGAATGGCTATTTAGCAGCTAGCTTTGTTTTAAAATTTTACAAAGCAACTTTTTAGATTTTAAAGCTGAATATCTGGCCATTTATGGTGTCAGATGTCCAAAAGAGCATCCACACCACGACTGATTAATAGTATCCATTAATGTATCCATTTGTTCCAACTGTCTTTTTGAGCAGGTTTCTTCAGAACAACATAATTCAGATGGTCTCAAGCCGTGCCTTCAGTGGACTATACACTCTAGAAAAACTGTAAGTTCTTCTTTTTTCTTATCTTTCACTTCAGATCATCTTTTTTAAAAGATTATAAATATTGACTCAGTTTTGGTGTTACTGATCAGTGCAATTTTATTAACCTTTATTAGAATCTGCTCCTTCATGAAAAGAGAGTGTGTGGTCATGAGATTTTATATATATATATATATATATATATATATATTTGAGGCATTTATGGTACTTTTTATTATTTATTTGCCTCAAAGTTATTCATATTTTTTAGTGCTGGACAACGATTAATCACAATTAATCACATCCAAAATAAAAGTTTTTGTGTACATAATATATGTGCGTGTACTGTGTATATTTATTATGTATATAAATACACACACATGCATGTATATATTTAAGAAAAATATGTTATGTTTATATATTAAATATATTTATTTATATATAACAAATTATATGAATATAAATATATACATGGAAATACATGGAAATATTTTCAAATTTTTTAATGTATAATATTTTTATATAAAATGAAAACATTATATGTAAAATTCACTTTTGTTTATTTTTACTTATAGAGATAATTCATGGTAAATTTGCCATGCGTAAGTGGAATATTTCTGCCAACTGGTGGAAAACACACTATTAAAAATTAAAATTAAAATGTCATGATAATTCCACTATATCCAATAGATGGCAGAAGAGGATCACTCATTGTCACGTTTACCATTTCCACTCTGCAATATAGTTCTTTTCACATGTTTTGCTTTTGGATTTATACTTAGAATCATAAAATCACTATTATAACATTTACAAATCATCTTTTTGTCAAAGTTCAGCGTTGTTTTGTACTGAAAAATGGAGTAGCAAAAAGTAAAAAAAAAACTCATCGGATTTACGTGAATAACACAAATGGCCTATTTTGAATTCACAATGGGACTTTTCAGCGAAAGCTGACTAGTTTTTCATCCTTGTTAACCGTCTTCTCAGTTTCTCTCAAATGTAAATCAAACGCTTATTCATTCACAAACATATCATAACCTTTTATTTTAATTTTTTGAGCAATAGAGATACTCAGGAATGAACTGATATTATCATTATTCACTTTGCCCCTTTAGGCAACAACGTTAAATGTTGAATGACTTAATGACTTACAATGAAAAAAATAAATAAATAGGTTAAGCTTACCAGTCCCTGTTCACTTGGACATCGCTGTCCTCATTTTAATGCATTGTTTTTCTTTTCCTTTTCTTTTCTATTCTGCACCCCGAAACGTTCATTTTGGTCATGTGTCTGGACAGTGACAGTAATGTGTTTGAAGGCTGAGCGGTTGATATGTACTCAGTTTATAATAAATGCATTTTTGAACTCATTAAAAATCATTATTTTTAACAACTGATTATTTATAACATTTTAGATGATTTCCACAAAAAGATTTTGGCAAAATGGTGCACTGCATATACTGCATACCCCATTTTTGTGCCATTGTTTGAATATTGAACAATGTACCACACTTGCACGAGATTGTGGCATGATAAATGATATTTATTTCTTCTGTTATTGCTTTAGGTGTGGAGCACAATGGCATCTTTGGGCTGTAGATCTCTTTCTGTTTGTGGGGCCAAATGGGGACTGGCTAATTTTTTAAAGGGGTCATATGATGCGATTTCAAATTTTCCTTTCTCTTTGGAGTGCTACAAGCTCTTGGTGCATAAAGAAGATCTGTAAAATTGCAAAGACTAAAGTCTCAAATCCAAAGAGATATTCTTTATAAAAGTTAAGAGTCAACCACGCCTACCTAAAATGGCTCGTTCTAACACGCCCCCACATGTCTAAGTCACGATGTGGGAAGATTTGCATAACGCCGCCCAAATGTTCACGCAAAGAAAGAAGGCGTAATTTTATTCTTGCTGTAGTATTGTTGTTAGTAACCGCCATGTCGTGAAGACGCTGTGTGTTTCGTTGTGAAAGCGAAACTACTTTGTTTGGCCGTCCAAAAGAGGACACGACTAAAAATCAGTGGTTAAGTTGTATTTGTATTTGTCATTTCTCCGCTCACAAATGCAGACATGGTTTTATGTTTACGCGGCCGGATCGGCTTTCACTGTGGACGAAGTGGAGTCCAGCCCGGGGTCGTCACATGTGGTTGCCGCAAGCCCGTCCGCCCACTGCGCTGTTCTCAAGCCCACCGGCCTCTGCTCACTTTAGCCCGCCGTGTGTGACGCTGTGTTTCGTTGTGAAACGCTCCGGCCGGGACAAGGCATCACAATATGGCAAGGGGCGTAACATTTCCGTCACACGCTTGAGGTATTCGGCCAATCACAACGTACTGGATAGCTGGCCAATCAGAGCACACCTCGCTTTTCAGACCGATGAGCTTTGTAAAAATCGCGCGTTTCAGAAAGGTGGGGCATAGAGGAGAAACAATAATGTACAGTATGTGGAAAATAATGTGTTTTTTGAACCTTAAACCGCATAAACACATTTCATTACACCAAATACACAAAATAATGTTCTTTTTAGCAACATCATATGACCCCTTTAAGGCGGTTTGAATGAGCTCCTTGCGACTAGAATATAGTAATTGTCTTTCCTTTTCAGCAGCTTTTTGTTTTTTTTCAGAGATTGTTTTGGTTCCAGAAGTGATGAAGGACAAGCCTAATCCCGAGATGATGAAGATATATGATGTTGTATATCATTAGGGAAAGTCCACTCTGGATGATAAATGACATCTTTCACAGTTTTGTAGGAATTACAGTCTTTTACCTTGGCTTTTCTGTTCCAATCTGTTTTTAGTTCATTTAAAAACATCTCAGAAGCAGCACAGTGTGAGACAGAAATGCGTTTTACAGTGCTCATATTCATTTGGATTCCTAATAGGGCAATTTATTCTTTTTATGTCTGTAAATCCATCCTTTGGACAATTTAATACTTAACCTTTTTAATACTAAATCTATTTCTATCAATTTCAAGTCTGTGTCCCTAATTAAACATTGTCTTTTGTGCAGGTTTCTCAGCCAAAACCACATAACCTATTTAGGACCAGGTGTATTCAGAGATCTACACAAATTAGACTGGCTGTGAGTATGTATCGCATCACATTTAATGAGCTAGAAAATGGAAAATTGATTTTCTTAGTCTTTTGCATCAAATATCAGTCACAAAATAAATGCAGGTAGAATGTTGAGACCATGATCAACTGGAAACCATCAGTTAACAACTATCTGAATTTTTATGTACTTTAAAGAAATTTCTGCTTAAAGTCTCATCAAGTTCATGCATTTTGAAGCATTTATTTCATTCTATATAAAAAAGTAATAACTAAAACAATACAGTAACAGGCATATTTAGTGTATGTGTCATTTTGTTTCGTTTTTCACTTTGTCATTTTTTAAATTTCATATGTGTATTTTTATGTTTCAAATGTTTATTTTTATTTGATTCAGTATTTCTATTAATATTTTGTAATATTTTATTACAAAATTTATTACAATAATTTTTATTACAATATTTTATTACAAATTTTATTATTATTATAATTTTTTTCTCATATAGTTGTTTTGGAGAAGCACTGTCTCCCTTGGTAAATATGATGCTAAAAACTATAATGCTTAATTAAATTAATCAGAATCATAAGCATAATCACACAGAAAAGATGTGGTCTGTGGAATAGCACTGACTAGTACAGTTTGGCTCTGTTAAGTGCTGAAAATAGAATGTGGTTTTGCAGAAAGTAGGTGAGAATTACTTGGATGACTTGTTGGTTGACAAACACAGACAACGGTTGAACAGATGCATGCAGTACTAGAACAAGTGACATCAAGATATTTCTTTCTATCATGCAAAAAACGGAACAAAAAAAAAACAGAGTTGAAATCTGACATTCTAACAGTGTATTTCTTTGCTTAACATTTTGTAAAAGACTTTTCAGTATTATTGTGTTTTTTTCCCCTCAGAGTATTGGATCACAATCCACTTAAAAGTGTCACCTGTGATACTTTCATCAGTATGAGGTCGCTGACATTTCTGTAAGTATCTTGCTGTTTAAAAAAATGTTATGGTCATTCTCCTTGTGGAATTTCATTTAATCAGCTTGTCCTTACTGTTATCTCTTTGAGGAAAATGTCAAATTTAATGAAGCTTGTCCCTATTTCTGATCCTACTGTCTGACATTTTTTATGAAGTTATAGTTTGGCATTACTGTCTTTTTTATTTTTCCTACTTTGTGTTTGCTTGTTTACTGTGCACTAAATCAATGCAATGGCACAATGCCCACAATGATTTGAAATGATTAGCAGTACTTTTGTGTTCGCTTGTCGGTTACAAGTCAACAGAAAGGCACCTTGTTGTTCAAGTAACAGCTAAAGCATTCTATGGCTCACTAACCCTGAAACAGCCAATTTTGTTTCTGCAACAAGACGCAACAAACTATCTCTGAGACAACTTTTTGATCTTTTCACCGTAACACAGAACTGTCTGTACCCACAAGATGGCAAAAACATTTTACATTTTATATTTCAACATGTGGGTTGCCTGAAGGCCATTGTGCAGCCATTTTTACAAGTAGTAGGAAATTCATTATCATAGTTCCTCATCAGAATGTCTTTAATATCGCTGAAAATGTCCTCTGGCTTCCAGTTCCACTGCTTTGCCAGAAATGACTAGAGTACAAAAATGAAATGTATTCCCATCACAACTCTTTTTGTTCATCTACCCCCCTCTCCTCACTGTTTTTATTTATAATTTTTCTTTTCCTCTTTTCCACCTCCCTTTATGATCACTTTCTTATGATTAATGTTCTATTCTGATTAATGTCTTCTTTTATGTGTTCTATAGACTCTGTCAAAACCTGTTTTCTGTGGGGCTATAGACATTTTGCTAAAAACAACAGCAAAAATACAGTGACTTTATTGTATTTTTACGGGGGGTTTTTGTCTTTCATCATGAGAATCCTTTACCTTTTACACACTTTTTAATGAATATAGCATAGATACTATACATAGAATATACATGGATTTGATTAATTTTATTCCTTCCCTTTATTTTTTTAAGTTTTTAGTAACATAATATAATAATACATTGACATAATATTCTCCAGGTTGTGCATCAGCCCTCTCACAATCATATATTTTTTCTTCTTTCTTTTCTTTTTACTCCATAAATCAAAAATATTCCTCATTTTATCTTTTTTTTTTTTCGCACAGTATTTCAAAGCAAACACCTGTGGCATGCAGACTGCACAGACTTTGTGGCCATGTTTGCACCATTACATGATTTGCACAATTCCTTTAGTGAACCGGGATCTAAACAAACTCAGAGACAGTGTACAGATGTTCATCTTTAGTCAACCCCCCCATAATTATCATTTTTTGTTTGTCCATCACAGCTCTATGAATAAATATATGGCATTATTTCACATTATATTATATGTCACTTTCAGCTTGTCAAGAATAATTGAATGACTAAATCATGTTTCATGAAGGTTTCATTTATGTTCCTCCACCTTAATAAAAACCAGAGTTTTCTCAGGGATGGCTAACTAGTAATAGAGATATTAAGCATCACTGCAAAGAACAGTCCCCTCTGAGATTACCTTTCATGAATGAATATATATATATATATATATATATATATATCTATCTATATCTGAAGTCATCCCAAAAGAGATTATATGCTTGCCTGGAATGTTTTCTCCAGTTCATTTCGCTTTGTGATTATGGTATAGCTAAAATGACGGTAGTATGTCTCTTGAATGGTTTCCAGCAGCCTGGCTCTGTTTGCAATTTAGCCACTATATGCACAAGCTTAGCTTGCGGGGTCTGTATTTACAGAAAATTATTCTTTGAGACCAATGATGCATTCATATTGGTGTAACACTCCGCACTCTGTACTAGACTGCTAAATAGACAGAAATGTAGAACAGAATAAGGTAGCACACATTAAAATAAATATGTGAGCTAAACAAAACCTTTTTTTTTGTGATTTGTTGTGAAACATATACTACTTTGTAAATTAGTTGTGCAGATGTCCACTGAATAACAAGCACTCCATTAGTCTTGCATTTATGAGTACAGAAAAATTTGTTGTCTAAATTTGCATAATAAGATGAATTATGTATTGCTTGTGTTTAAGTTTAATGTCTTATTTCCTGGTGTTTCGGACTAAATTGATGATGTCCTTTCATTTTTAAATGTTTTAAATTAGTTGATAATTAAGAACTCAATTTACAAGAACTAATTTCAAACACAATTTCCAGATAATTATGCTTGTAAAACAGAGAACACCTAATAGCACACAGTTAGTCTGGCAGAAAGCCTTGATTGCTTTTTCTCTGAAACTGATTCAGTCATGTGAGGAAGTGTTGCAGGGGGTTGTTACATTTCTGCAATAAAGACCGTCTCACTGTAACAGTTTGCACATCAAGACTGTGTTGCCATTTTACATTTTAGGTAGTTGATTTTAATTTTTGATTCATTTCAGGTCAATGGTAAACACGTCCCTGATGTGGCTGCCCGATTCAAGTCTCTGTCAACATATGCCCTTGCTCAGCTGGCTGTGAGTATCTCCTATTATTGACCCTTTTTTCACCTCATACATACACAAAGTATAGAATAAAATCATCCATACCCTTTTCTAATATGAACAACAGTGTACAAACAGAAGATCATCAGTATGAGTATGTGTTTCTGAGAGTGGTTTACGCTGTGCCAGTTAGTTGTCATCAGTTGTGTATGGGCCCTTTCTAAATATATGATGACATGACAAAAGAAAAAAAAGATTTCTTTTTCCATTTAATTCATAATGGTGTATTTTGAGGTTTATGTTATTTGAGGTACACACTAAAATATAAAGAATTTTGTTGAATTATGAGTAAAAAAGATCTAACATCACAGTTGAATTGGTTCAAATGGCTTTTAGATACCCATTCACTGTCGTGGACCGCATCAGAGGGTGAATTTATTTCTGGCACACATGCAACATGTTAAAGGCTCATTAGAGGAAATAAAAAGAGCTCTTGCTGGGTTTGCCTAAGGCATCACAGTAAGCCTACCTGTGATTAAATCAATATAATTCACTGAATGTTCTTGACACAACAAGCTAAACTTCCAGTGTTTGTGCATGATACTTCAATAGTGTTAAAGTTTTTAGTGTTAAATAGTGTTAAAGTCCATTTATTTCTGTACATGTGCATCTTGATTAGGGAGAGTAAAAATAAGGCCTTTATTTGGAAAGATTTGGTACTCTGAGAAGGTTTTTTTTTAATGCTGTCTCTATATCTTTGTATGCATGTATTTATTCCTGCATGCCCATTAGTTTATTAGTCATCAGGCTCTTTGGTTTATTTGAATAGGTCATTCTAAAGTCTCTAACACTTAGTGTGTGTGGTCTCTGAACTCCAGACAAATGATACCTCATCATAATCCTCTCTAGTGTTTTGAATTTAGAAAATCTCACTCAGTATAAATCATATCAGCACATCAGCGAAATTCCACAGCTGTCCAAGTAAAACCACTTAATATAGCTTAGGCTGCTGTCAGTGGTTACTTTGCTTAGATGAACCATGCAGAGAAGACCACTCTCAAAAGCTTTAAAGATGTGTTTGCTCAAATTTTATAGTCAACAATTACCTTAAAGCCTGATTTTTCTTGGACAGGACACCCACGGACTGCCCCCCCCAGGCCAAATTACTGACCGTCAGATGCATACTGCACACAAAACTGAAAAGCATTTTCTGTGTCTGGCAAGCTTTAATCTGATTGGCAGATTTTAAGCAGCTTCCTGGAGTAAGGGCACACATGGTTTATATCAGTCTACTTGGAAACAAAGTCATGTTTACGAGGTACCGGGTGATACAACGAGTGCTTTTGGGGATGAAATGATATCTAGATCTGCCAGTTTTTCAGGTTAGTGAGAACAAAACAAACTGTTTTCTTTTTTAACATGTCAGTCAAACACTTGTTTATAGCGCACAATAGGCCAGATTAAGCTGCTTGTGCTATTTAGCACAAGCAGGTCTGACTACATTGACTGTCACAAATCTTGAGTTAACAATAAAAACTCCTCTCAAAGTGCCTGTATCTTTGCCAAATGTGTCATTTGTGAATTTTCGGGCGTCTCTCCCTTCATAATGAGCACTTAGGACTCATTTTCACCTTTTCTGTGGACAGTTCACTCTGGTAATTATAGTCAGTGCAGAAAGAGACTGACAATGGACATCATTAGGTTCGCTGTGATTTCTGACGTTACCTATGCAAGCAGCTGAATCATGCTGCAATACTCTTGCCACTGAATGACAATTTGCCATCTGCTAGCCCAGCCTGACAGCTCTGAGATAAAAGCTATCAGCGGTACTAGCAAAGTCAGGCACCTCCTCTCGACAAGGTGCTCGCTGAATGAATGAACAATTTTGGCGTGGGCCTTCATGAGGCAAGCTTTATTCATGTCAAGCACCTGTGGCTCTTGATCAAATTGTTTTGTTGTTGTTGCAGGCAGAGCAGTGGGATGAGTTTTCCCAGTCGTCAGTGTACACGTCATCTTCCTCTCATGTCCTGAAGTCAGGATTTATACGTATTTTTAATTTACAGCTGTTTTTTCTTATCTTTCCTCGCAGGGACTTCGCTGAGAACCACGTTGAGTTGCTGAATTATTCCACTCTGAAGACCTGCACCGAGCTCACAGTGCTGTAAGTGTTTTCATTTGCATTTACCCTCAGCCACAATCCACTGTAACGTCTTATTAGTTGGTTTCATTGTTTTACATGATGGCTATACATATATTGATGCCAGCATCACAATTTAAAATTGCAACATGGCAGCGAGTTTGATTTAATAGTCAATTGAATTTAATGTGGTACAGATGTCTGTTTTAGTTTACAATGTCGGTTTTGGATCTCAGACATGTTTTTTTAATCCTCTGTATATCTCTAAAAGGAAATGCTTTTTCTTGGTTAGTCATCAGCATGTGAGTGTCTGCAAACTTTAGGGAGCCCTTTTACATTACTGTAAGGTTACAGTTAACAACAGAGTTGTTTAATTTTAATTACTATTTATTTTTAAATACAATAATCAACTCTCAAAAAATTGAATACAAACATGTAAATTGCACATAATGGAATTTTTAAATTAACTTGTAAATTACAAAAAAATTTATATTTGTTGTTAAAATATATTCATTTACACAGTGGCTGTCATAACTTGTTTCGTAACAGATTTATTTAAACACATTAAATAATTAAGACATCACTAACAGGTAAAGTAAAATATAATGAGTATATTAGATGATTACATGAGGCATGAGATGTTCATTCATGTTTTTTTCGCGTTAAAACTAGTATTAACAAGATCACGTTAACTCGCGCTAGAGGTCTGCGCGGGACTGTTTTTTTAGTCCCGCTCCCGCAAGGTTCTATTCCGCACCCACCCGCTCCTGCTATATATTCACTCTTTGTTCACCCGCTGTCCGCTTAGAATAATTTTCTTCCTGACCCGACCGTTCCCGCTAAATTTAGATCTCGTTTCCAAAATCTCACATTTAAATTTCCTCTACTGAAACAAAGAGAGATAGGCTGACAAATAAAAGTGTAGTCTGCACAAAATTGTATGTTATTTTATTCGTCTTGTCAAGAGTCTTGAATTTATTGACTTCGACTTGAATTTATATGAATTATCTTAAGACACAAAATTCGTTTAATATTTTATGCAACACAGTAGGAAAAAAGGTGTCAGACAAAATAAAAATGTTGTACAAAAATTGTATTTCTTATTTTTATTTGTCTTGTTAGGATACAATTTGTTTAACATTGACAACACAATAGGGAAAAAGTGTCGCAGAGAGAAAAAAAATAAAAATGTAGGTTGTACAAAAATAGCCTATTAGCTATTTTTATTGGTCTTGTGTCAGAAATACTAAATTCATTTGACATTTTTCTGTTAACACAGTAGGAAAAGTGACGCAGAGAAAAATAAATAAATATGACATCTTTCATTTAAAATTATAGGCTAAGCAAAATATAAACAAAACTGAGTTGATGGTCCTTCAAGGACAGCGCATCCACACTTTGCTCCATCCTTATTCTGCTCTGTCACTCATTGACAACCTGCCTGTTCTGTCTGAGGGCTGTATATTTACCACTGGTACAGCCTGCTCTGAGCATCGTTATGCACATGCTGTGCACAGACCACGCAAATAAAATGCGTGACGTTTAAAGCATGTGTGCAGCGCGTGCATCCTGAGCGCAAGCTGTACCGGTGGTCAAAAGCGCAGATATGCTGTTCTAAAATGGACATAATTTGAAAGATGATACTTTGAGATGATACTCACATAATTATACAGATATCAAACACTTATAAGTGCACGCTTTGGCAGAATTCAAACAATCGGCAGCAGCTATTCGGTAAAAAATAAGGATAAAAATGGACACATTTTTATTAGGGACTTGGCTGCAACTTTCTGTTTGTCCTGCCACTCACGTGAAGATGAATTGATGGATGTTCAGGCAAGAGGAATCACCCATACCGAGCAGCAATCATCTTCAGTTGCAGAAATGTGGCGAAACATCGCTGGAGAGAACCTCAGATTATTACATTTGAAAGTGTTCATATCAGAAATTCAGAATATATTTGCAAACGCACATTTTCTGCAGTGTCACACATTAAGTTACTATTCCATATGCGTCTTACAGACTGGTTTGCACTGATAATAATAAAATATAGAAAAATGCAATACTGTGTGTATGTGTGTATATATATATATACAGTGGGTACGGAAAGTATTCAGACCCCCTTAAATTTTTCACTCTTTGTTATATT
>NW_015539902.1:1729429-1734956 GCF_001515605.1 Sinocyclocheilus anshuiensis
TATATATATATATATTTATAGTTCCACTCCTCAATTCTGATTGGTCAGCAGCTGTGTTTTATTCACAGTGAAGCACAGCTATGACTGCTTCACCCAATGGTTCTGGGTATCACTGCACAACACCCTTAGCAACCACCCTTAGTAACATAAACAATTAATACTATAGTCAAAACTGTTCCATGTATTATGTATTTCAGCAAAATGAACTGTTTGTTATTTATTTAATTAAGTATGAGTGACCCCTGCTGGTGTTGTGTTGCATCATTCATCTTTAATTTTGAGACCATGGCCTTCTCCCATCAAAGAAACTCTTCTCCTGCGGGGAAAAAGTTGACATGTGTGTGCATCCTGTCGAAGCCCACAGTTTCCGAAGTGAGGAGGAAATATTACTGTATTTATTAGTTTTGTGTTTCAGGTATGATTCTGTATGTCCATATGTCCATCAGTTTACACTGTAATGATGCTTACAAACTCGCACTGTGCTGCGAATCGGTCTGTTTTAACCACGTTGGGGCAGTCGTGGCCTGATGGTTAGAGAGTCGGACTTGTAACCTGAAGGTTGCAGGTTTGAGTCTGTACCAGCAGGGACTGTAGGTGGGGGGAGTGAATGGCCAGTGATCTCTTCCACCATCAATAACATGACTGAGGTGCGAACCCTTGAGCAAGGCACCGAACCCCCAAATGCTCAGCAAAAATAGCTGCCCTCTGCTCCAGGTGTGTGTGTGTGTTTTTTCACTACTCGCTGCTGTGTGTGTGCATTTGAATGGGTGAAATGCAGAGCACAAATTCTGAGTATGGGAGACCATATTTGGCCACACATAACGTCCTTTCCTTTCCTTTTGTAAATTACTGGCATTTTGCAGTACACCAAAGCAAACTCACATCGTCTACCACAGACTGAGAACTAGCTTTGCTCAACTGTGTTGATGTTTGTGTTTGGACTGGGCCTAAGATGTCGAATTTTTGTGAAGAATATGTCGAAAAGTCTCCAGTTTTTCCTGAACAAATTAAACTAATTAAAGTAAACTAATTTGCTGCTTACTAATAGTTAGTACGGTAGTTGTCAAGTTTAGGTATGGGGTAGGATTAAAGGATCTAAAATATGGCCATGCAGCATAAGGCATTAATATGTGGTTTATAAGTACTGATAAACAACAATATGCTAGTAATATGCAGCAACTAGTTAACAGTGAGTATTGGTCCCTAAAATGAAGTATTACCATGAAGTTTGATGCAACTGATATTACTTGAAGAAAAGCTATAGAGCTGCACTGCAGTTTTAACCCATCAGTTTTTACCTTGGGATGTTTATTTGCAGGCTGACTAGTTTTTGATTGATTACATTTTGAGAATAAAATTAGGGGAATCTAATCCCAGTTTCTCAGACAGCACCTGCAAATTTTACTTCTTTGCAGCCATAGTCCTGATTTCCTCCTAAAACTGTTGAAGATGAAAGCAGAATGTCTCCCAGGACCGGTGTGAAGACAGAAAGATTCTGTCAGGGTTATGCGGACAGATTGACGTCTCTGAAGCCGACAACAATACCCCTTCCAGGCGTTTCTCAAGGCTCTATTAGTTTGTTATTTAGATGTGCCATTCTCTATTGTAATAGATGTGGGGAAGTGTCAGACATATCTTAAATGAGACTTTCATGGTGAGATGGGTATCTCTGCAAATAGGGTCAGCTTGCCCTTGCTGGACAAATAAGTTGGAAAATGCAGCAGAAAGCAGTAAGATTTCGTTATCATCTGGCTGTTTCACAGGCCAGTGGCTGTTCTTTGAGGCTTTCCACAACAATGAAAATGATGTAGTTTAGTCTCATTGGAAAGTAACATTCATTTTGTTCTCAATTTTTATGCCCAGATCACTGCATGACAATAAAATCAAGATCCTTCCAGAAAACACCTTTCATTATCTTGGATCTTTGGTTGAACTGTGAGTATCGCAGCACATAATCTGGAAAGGATATGAAATCTTGGGATTTGAGAGTGATAACTTTGTTTAAATGTTATGCACTGACATCCTAATTGAGATCTCTTTCTATGCACATGGATTTCACTTTTCTAACTGATGTATTTGTTTCCCCTTCTTAATATTTTTTAGAGATTTGTCTTGTAACAGAATTTCCGATCTTCCTAAAAACACTTTCAGGAGTTTACAATATCTGCAGAAACTGTGAGTCATGCACATATCAAGTCACATCGTTTATTTCAAAAGTGTTGAATTGGTCAGTGCACACAATGCAATAAACAGCACCACAATACTATTAAAATAAAGTTTTTTTAAAGGGATATTTCACCCCAAAAGGAACAATTCTGTCATTCTTTCACCCTCATGTCCTTCCAAGCCTGTGTGCTGTTATTTCTTCCATGGAACAAACAAGTCTTCATTTGAGAGCTATCAACCTCCCAAAAAAAAGCACAATAAAAGTATTCTAGCTGTATTTAGAGCCTCACCACAGATCACCTAAGCTCATTTGTAGCATACATCTGCATTTCAATCAAAAATGGTGTGTTGACATTATTGATGCCAAAAAACTGATGGTCTTCAGAAGACTTTGAATTTAGCAGATGAGTGTTTCATGTCCTTTTTTTACCTTTACAAATTCTGTTTAAAGAAAAACCGATTTGGAATTAGATCAGGAAATAATCAGAATTAACATTTTTGGCTGACATATTCCATTTAATTTTGCAGGAACATATCCCATAATCCTTCACTCCATATTCATGCCAGCTACTTCGATCACCTAGTCCAACTTCAGTCTCTGTAAGTATCAGCACTGCATGATCTGTTTTTCAAAAGAATGTCTTTTAAGACCCTATTAGTAGGTGTTACATGAAATACAACATTCATGTGTGTTTAACAGAAGTTTGGAGGGCATTGAAATTCCTGATATAACCACCAAGATGTTTCTTCCCATGGGGAACTTGTCCCACATGTATGTACCTCTCATTGTGTGGTCTGCTTATTAAGCTGCATAAGCAGGATGCTCAGCTATAATGTGTTATTTGTGCATTTCTCTTTTTTTTATTTTTTAGATATTTTAAGGATTTTCAGTATTGTTCCTATGCCCCACATGTTCGGAAATGTAAACCTAATACAGATGGCATTTCATCAGTGGAAGACCTGTTAGCCAGCCATGTTCTGCGGGTGTCCGTCTGGGTTATGGCCTTCATCACCTGCTTTGGGAATCTCTTTGTTATCGGAATGCGCTCCTTCATTAGAGCAGAGAACAACCTGCATGCAGCCTGTATCAAGGTCCTGTGTTGTAAGTACAGCTGAAACTGTTGATAATTTTGATTACATTGAATGCAAAAATAATAATAATAAAAATAATAAGAAGATGATGACTTTGGATGATGCCAGCCTTGGATTGACATACAAAATTGTCAGATACTAGCCTTATATTGTAGTCATTATGATCACAAGCTGTAATCATCTAACATATTCATTATGTCTGCTTAAATGATTACATGATGCTAACACATAACTTGTATTACCTTATAGCTACTACAACCATACAGATATTATTCTGACAAATAACAGATTACTTCCTGAGTGTAACAGTGAAAACATACTTTTTGTAAAGCTGCTTTGAAACAATATGCATTGTGAAATCACTCTACAAATAAAATTGAAATGAACTGGATTAATAATAATAATCCAGTAACTTCATTACAGGTCAGTCTGGTTTTTGTTCTGTAAACTTCATATATTTAATTAAAAAGTGCAATTTATTATTATTATTAATTTTATAATATTTTTAAATGTAACTTATTTAAATAAGACCAGACTAATTAATAACGAAATTAGTTATTATTGTATTATTATTGAGTTATAATTCAGCTATATTTAACAATCTAATATATAGATAATAATAATAATTATTATTATTATTATTCGTAACTTGTTGCAACCAACACAAATGCAAGCACTCACACTGTCATCTGTCTGTAACAGTATCATAAAAGTCCTTACTATATTTAACAATCTAATATATAAATCTAATATATAGATAATAATAATTATTATTATTATTATTATTCGTAACTTGTTGCAACCAACACAAATGCAAGCACTCACACTGTCATCTGTCTGTAACAGTATCATAAAAGTCCTTATGGCCAGACTTTAAAAAAAATTACTCCAAAAAAGTTTGGCTAGACATTCTGCAATAGCAAAAAAGAAAGAAAGAAAGAAAAAAAATCCTTGGAGAGAAACTATGCCCAGATATGCAGCCTTCATGAATGGGGGTATTAGTGGAAAAGCCAAGGTTAACAATAGGTAAAGGAATTTATCTGAATAGTGGAAGTTGACAGTTAAGCCTATTATGATATGGTCTGCTTTTGTGTCTGTGTATATACTTGTGCATGTTTGATTGTTTGTTCCTCAGCATTTATGCATGCATATGTAATCCTATTAAGAAAGTTTGTCTTCATAAGCTATAGCTCGTTTGAATGTTATATGCATTTTGGAACTTATTTAAAGGGTAAAGTTACAGACTGTTCCACAGTCCGATCACTTCCTGATGTACCGAACAATAAGCACATCTACTAATACTTCAGTAAATCTGTGACAGAGGAAGTTTTTCCAAACATCAAGATAAGGGCACGGATAGGTTATTTTTTTGATACTACATTTGTGACCCTGGGTCAATTTTTCGAAGTTGAGATGTATACATGATCTGAAAGCTGAATAAATAAGCTTTCCATTGATGTATGGTTTGTTATGATAGGACAATATTTGGCCGAGATGCAACTATTTGAAAATCTGGAATCTGAGGGTGCAAAAAAATCTAAATATTGAGAAAATCGCCTTTAAAGTTGTCCAAATGAAGTTCTTAGCAATGCATATTACTAATCAAAAATTACGTTTTGATATATTTACAGTAGGAAATTTACAAATTATCTTCATGGAACATTATCTTTACTTAATGTCCAAATGATTTTTGGCATAAAAGAAACATCAATAATTTTGATCCATACAATGTTTTTTTGGCTATTGCTACAAATATACTTAAGATGGGTTTTGTGCTCCAGGGTCACATTTTTATCATTTGTACATTATTATTAATGATAAAACAATGTAATAAATTAATAAATCTATAATAAAATCTATAATAATTCTTTTTACTTTTTTAAAATCAAGGTAAGAATTCTGACTTAATGTTAGCTAAAGATGGCTTTAATTTATTGTATTACAGCATATTATATATACTGTGAATAATTGAAAGTTTTATTTGCATACATTTAATTATATTAATTATATTTATAAAAAAAAGAAAAAACACTTGACCCTCTATCACCTAAAGATGGATTGTATTACAGCATATTATATATACTGTGAATAATTGAAAGTTTTATTTGCATACATTTCATACATTTAATTATATTTATAAAAAAAAGAAAAAACACTTGACCCTCTATCACGTGCACTCTCTGTTCTATTTCTTGTCTAAATCCTTGCTTTCTTTTTATTTATTATAAAAAATGACCCTCTAACACTAGCATTTTCTATTCTTTTTCTA
>NW_015539902.1:1736528-1750326 GCF_001515605.1 Sinocyclocheilus anshuiensis
AATATATAATATAAACTTTAATTTATGTAATTGAATATTATATATTGATTTTTACATATAATTCATTAAATTAAAAAGTGTATATGTGTGTGTAGGAGTGCAATTAATTAGATTTTATATTTTATTTATGTAACTTTTTATTATACATATTAATTATTGATGTACTGAATATAATTAAATTGTAAGCGTGCAGACAAAATAATCTGAATGAATGATTGTCCTGTTGAGCTGCATGATACTACTCTCTTCCCAATATGTGTCAGATGAAGGTCATTGTGATCACAGAGGGTTGTTATTTACTGGTGTCACATTCACAGTTCACAGTCTCTGTCTATGCTTGTTCTGTTAATCTCAGCCGCTTCAGTGTGTTCAGTGGGAACAGGAGCTTGGCCTTTACCTTTGACTGTTTGCTGACATGAATAGTCTCCCTGTGCTCACCTTTGCTAAGCTGTCAGAATCAAAGATCGCCTGCTACCACAGATGGTGTTACCATTGTCTGGCTCTGATTCATGATGTACTCTTTCAAACTATAATGAACAAGGATGCGTTTATATATTATTCACACTAAACATGTTCTCTTTTCTCATAAGCTTTTGTGACAGTTGCAGTTTTCCTAAATTTATTGTGGGCGAACCAGAAAATGAGCAGTTGTCAAAAATTTCACACCTCAGAATAGAAAGGCCTAAAATAAACTGGCAAGGAACTTCAAGCCACTTCTGGTCACACTGTGAGTTTGTTTTTGTATTGGTAATGAGGAACAGAATTTGTGCTGTCAAGATTAATATCCATTGCACAGATTTATACAGCAGTGGCTAGTCACTACTGTTTTAAATCAATTTAAACCAACATGTAGTGGCCTGATGATACCAGACATAGCAATTTCACAATCAGTACAGATGCTGACTTTCATTGTAAAGTTATGAAATGAGGATTGAAGAACTTGGAACTTGGAACAAACCGAGTTATCTTCCTGTGGCTGGCACAGATTTCATGTTACGTTTATGTGTAGAAACCTACAGTTTTTTCATTGTGCTAAGCACTCTATCACATGCTTGAGGATCATTGTCACTGTTTTGATTCTTTCGCTGTAATGTTTTTCAGTTGCTGACTGTCTGATGGGAGTCTATCTCTTCTTCCTGGGGATATTTGATGTGAAATTTCGGGGCGAATATAACCGGAATGCTCTTATCTGGATGGATAGCGTGGAATGCCGAACAATTGGCTTTCTTGCCATGCTCTCCTCTGAAGTATCTGTTCTCCTCCTCACCTACCTGACACTAGAGAAGTTCCTAGTCATCGTTTTCCCGTTTAGCCATCTGCGGCCTGGGAAGCTGCAGACAGTGTTGGTTCTGGCCTTCATCTGGATTCTGGGATTTGTCATAGCAGCTGTTCCCTTGCTAAATGAAGACCTGTTTGGGAACTATTATGGGCGAAATGGAGTTTGTTTTCCTCTGCACTCTGATAGGCTGGAGAAACCAACAGCCAAAGGATACTCCACAGGGATATTTCTAGGTTCGAATCATTTCACAGATTTGATGTTTACTGATGTGTTTTCATGTATTTAGTAGTTTTAATTATTCTATGAATGTAATATATACTAGCAGTCAAAAGTTTGAAATAATTAAGCTTTTTTGTTGATTTTGAAGTCTCTTATGCTCACCAAGGCTGAATTTGTTTGATCAAAATAATATTTTGAAACATCAAGAATTTAAAATAACTGTTTTCAAGTTGAATATGTTTTAAAATGTAATTCTTTCCTATGATGGCAAAGTGTATTTTCAGCTGTCATTACTTCAGTCTTCAGTGTCACATGATCCTTCAGAAATCATTCTAATATGCTGATTTGGTACTCCAGAAACATTTCTTATTGTTATAAATGTTGCTGTCAGTTGTGCTGCATAATATTTGTGTGGATATACTGTGATACATTACAATTTAAAAGTTTTTCTGTTTTTATAAGAAATTAATACTTTTATTCAGCAAGGATGCATTAAATTGTTAAAAAGTGACAGTAACATTTATAATATTACAAAATATTCCAAAATAAGTCGTTCTTTTAAACTTTTAGTTCATGAAACCGTAAATTCTCGAGTAGGCTACACAGGGATGTCTGGTCACCCTAAATTGAGTATCCACAATTCAAATCATCACTTTCCTATATGTCAGTCGTGCACATCCTGAAATATTTGTGTATTTTGTATTTACAGGTCTTAATCTGGTGGCGTTTTTGGTGATTGTCATTTCCTACTCCAGCATGTTCTGTTCCATTTGTAAAACCGGCATCAATGCCACAGATGTGCGCAGTCGGCTACACAAAGATGTGGCCGTGGCCAACCGCTTTTTCTTTATTGTGTTCTCTGATGCCCTCTGCTGGATACCCATATTTTTGGTCAAAACACTCTCTCTGCTAAATGTTGATATTCCAGGTATGTAACCTGTATATCCTCTGGTGGAATGATTTTTTTTTTTAACATGCTGTAGTTAAAACAGAGGCAAGTTTCTTTATCAGTATTTCATTACATTTGCATTTTGACCTCTGTTGTGGTGAAAAACATTGTAGTTATAAAGTTTTTACAGAAAATATTGTTCATGAATACTGATGGTGAATAATGTATAGTGCAATGACGGTGGCTAGCTATAAGACTGGGATTAGACATTTTGCACAGATCTTCAGCCCTGTAACATTTAGAATTTATTTCAGCTGGCGCAAAAAAAACATTTTTTTTTGAAAGACAAATATCTTCAGTTATAATGTGCAATTTATAATAAGGCGCACAAAAAACTAATATGAGTTATATATTAAAATAACAGTTTTAAATTTGTAACAATAAATATTTGTTCCTGGCATTTTAGGCCTTGACTTTAAAATAAAATAAATACAATTCAAATAAAAGTTCAGCAGTAGCCTTTCCAAATTGAATGAATTTCATTTTTTTGTTTGTATGCACAAATGGACAATTTTTTTTTTTTTGAAAACGACCCAGCTACCTCTGGCCCAGTGTATTACAGAATTTAAGATTATCAGTACAATCAGTTCTTCTGTTGTTAACATGAATGCCCTATGTTTATCTCTGCAGGGACAATAAACTCCTGGGTGGTGATTTTCATTCTTCCAATCAACAGTGCTCTTAACCCCATCCTCTACACCCTGACCACCAGTTTCTTCAGAGAGCAGGTGGAGCTTCTCCTTTGCCGCTGGCAGCGGCGCTCGGCGTCAAAGAAAGACCGTAAGAGTCTCACCAGCTCCACCATCTACATGGAGACCTCTCGCAATGCTGAATACCCTGCAAAAATTTCCTTGCCACGACTGTCTTTGGCAGATATGGATAACCAATATGGGTGAAAGAGTCAGTGAGTAAATGGTATCATACTGTAGCCTATCATAATCATTATCTATGTTCAGACAGGAGAATGACGGTCTTTGCTGGAACAATTTAGGTGAAAGGATGGAACTGTGATTCTTGCCGTTTGGGTTGCAGTATGGAGTGCTCTTTTTAGACACATGACCCTAGCTTCACTTTTTTTTTTCCATTAGAAGAAGCATTTTTGATCACTTTAGCTAGACGAGAGCCTCGGACCCCTCCAGCGTCCATTTCCTCCCTAAACGCCATGTCTGGCTCACAGCCCCTGAGCTGAGCTTGTTGTTTGTCTCAAAATCATTTTAAAGAAGAAAATCAATGACTACAAAACGCAATGCACAAGACTGTCAGTATTTACTGCAGAACACATTTTAGAGGGATCCAAGGAACTTTAAAGCATTATTTACATGAAGGGCATTTTTTAATGGAAATGTTTTGATATGTGGTTTTGAGGTTGAATTTGAGAAGTTATTTGTAATATACAGCAAAGGTTTTTTTAATGCTTGCTCTGCCATTTCACAGAAAAGACACATTAAAGGGAATGCCTCGAAATAATTCCTGACTGAACAGAATCATGCAATCAAGATAAAGTGGTGCATATCATTCAGTTATATAAGATAATACATTGTTGTTGTTTTTTTTTACAATGATGCGAAAGCATTTCATATTTATACTCATGTAGACTATTTATAAGTTGGATTTTTTTCTACCCACCTCAAGATATGTGAACAAATCAGATATTCAAATATTCAAAGTCAGATGTAAATATGTTAATAGTTTGAATGCTCATGGAATTTAACAAGCAATGTATAATTGACAATCTGAAGAAGTCCATCTACCAGTGACTCTAGCAAGTCAAGGATATCCTTGTACACTGAAAAAAATGATACAAAAAAATTATTTTAGCTACATTTAATTAAAAAAAAAAATGTTGAAAGTTAGTCAACTAAATTTGTTTATTTAAATGTAGCTAATAAATTGATTGCAACCACTTACCTTAAAAATATTTAGTAAATTCAATGAATCATTTTTTTTCAGTGTACTTCAATCATTGCATGACACAGTGTTTTTAAACTCTTAGTAAAAAAAAGCCTGTTGATTGTTTATAAATGATCATAAAAGACAAAATACCCCATGAATGAGTGATCTTTCTCAAATTCTCATGTTTGTGCAGTTTTTCATAACGTATATCACACACACAGCTTACACTGCTGGTCAATAGTTTTTCAAAATGCTTTTGAAAGAAGTCTCTAATGCTCCCCAAGGCTTATTACAGTTTGCACATGATCCAATTAAGCAGCAAAAACTGTTTTCGGTATTAATAATAATAAAAACCATTATTATTAATTGAGAAACAATAGCAGCCTAATTGATAACAGACACAAAACAGCATATTGAAAATTAATCATAATCATTTAACACAGTTTTTAATTTTTGATCAAATAAATGCAGCCCTGTGAGCACAAGACGTATTAAAAAAATATTCCAAACTTTTGACTGGTAGTGTATAAATTTTTGCTTATGTAAAGTCGGTGCTGTGAACATTCTGATCATCAGTTTTGTACCATTGGTACTACGCAATTAAATTACAACATGTTTTCAAACTGCATTGGGAGCGACTTGAGGAGAAACTCCAATTTGCAGTTAATGAAATTGTGCTCTTTTAAAGGTAGACTCCATTAAAATATTACATTTTATGCTTTTTGTCTGGGTTGTTTGCCACTGTGCACCTGTCAGTATCCAGCAGCATCCATCCAGGCGCTCCAGAACCTAATGGATGGAAGGAAAGCCAATTTGCAGTTAATGAAATTGTGCTCTTTTAAAGGTAGACTCCATTAAAATATTACATTTGATGCTTTTTGTCTTGTGTTGTTTGCCACTGTGCACCTGTCAGTATCCAGCAGCATCCATCCAGGCGCTCCAGAACCTAATGGATGGAAGGAAACAGACGGGCTTGCTTCTGAGCCAATCAGCGATCTCCATTTCTCTCCTTTGGTAAATATCTGCGCTCTGATTGGTCGCCAAGGGCGGAGCTGCGCCATCCTCAGCGGACGTCTTTTTCTGTCAGTCGATGTGAGGAGACGCAAGACCAGTGAAGTGAAAATAGCAGAATTGAGCGACGACGCTTGGATAAAGATATGAACATATAAACTGCTATACACGAACACACAAGGTATTCTGTTTTGTGCTCGATGCTTTTACGGTGTGAAATGTAATCGTGTTTTCATTCCAGTGCTCTTTCATTTGTGAAACCGCCTAAAATTGACGAAGAAGCCGTGAGGAAGGCCAGACGACCAGCACAGATTGTGTTTGTTTGTCTGTTGTTGATAACAAACACAACACAACAGATTTGGCTTCAAATTGTCACTTGCATAATTACAAATATCTTGTGTTCTCTAAATGATTGGCATCGGCGTTCTGGGTTCAGGAAGCGGAATAAATGTAACGTTAATTTAACGTAACATGTAGCTGTAATCGAGATAGATGTCTGCGGTGATTATGACAATGTAATAGTGGATGGCTGTGCTCAAAACCGAGTGTGCTGCCTACCTAGACGGCATTTGTGGGCAGCACGGCGTGTGCAGCTTTTGTCAAAGATACGCTGAAATTCCGCGCGTGACGTAAATATTTAAAACGTGGTTTACTTTTACGCGCTTTTGAGACACACATCTACTCATGACACAGTTCATCACGACCAAGCATCAACGATATTATATTTTACCTTCAGGAAATTGGATGATTTTGTATTCTGCATGGCAGCAATCGCCTCCTCCTCCTTTGTCTAAAGGTAAGTCGTGACAGATCCCCCCCCCATTATTTAATTACTAATTAATAAGTAACAATATGTCAAATCTGTGGAGCACCCTGGAGTTTTGCAGTAGCAATTGCATTAGCATTGTTTCATTTGTGCAGTTAATTATATTGACGTGCAATATATGTGACATGGATACTGTAATGTAGATGACATTTGTTACTATCTTGAATAATTATATTCCTTCAGTTATTTATGTGCTTTCACCAGGGTGTAGTAAATGTAAATGTAAACTTCATTAACAAAGACTTTAGATGCAAATCTGTTTTATTTACGTGAAAAAGCCACACTGAACATCAAGCATTCAAAATCTATATATAAAAATAAATATTTTAAAAGATCAACGAAAACTTGAAAAACATTAACAATGAAAGATAATTATAGTGATTTCTTATTCCATATTATACTTTCAACATTTACTAATACATTTTTAATGAAAGTTGTATCTCTTTACATTAATGTCATGTGAATTAAAATTGTGCAATTGTATTTTTATTAACATTAACAAAGATTAATTAATGCTGAAAAAAGTTGCTCATTGTGAGTTAGCTAATGAGTTATCTAATGTTTACAAATTAAGTCTTATTGTAAAGTGTAAAGTTGTAATGTGTTACCATAATCCTTTTAATGCTTTTACATACTTTATGCTTTAAGCCATTAAATTTGATGTAAAGTAATGTTCAAAACTTTTTATTCATCAAATAATCCTGAAAAAAGTGATGTTTCTTGAGCAGCACATCAGCATTTCAATGAATTCTGAAGAACCATTTGAAACTGAAAATTGAACTGAACTTTAGCTTCTTAAAATTAGTTATGGTTGAAGTTATTTTAATAGCATAGCATAAATAAATAAATAATATTGGAATAAACCCATGAACTGTACCTCTACTGAACTCTAGAGGGCAGCCTCACACTTCATTTAAATCAGTTTTTGAGAGAAATGTTTGTAACGTAAACTCTGCCTTTTTTTCTGTTTTTTTTCTTCTGTTTTTTTTTTTTTTTTTCTCACAGTTGTTGCCACTTTATATCAGAGAAAACCGATACATCCACCCCTTTTTCTAGTTTTCACCATTAAATCTACAACACCACATTAAAAAAAAAAGAAAAAATACAATCAGATACAAACAAATCTTTAGATCTTCCACCAAGCTTTCATGCCATTTTCACAGTTTCTAAATCACAGTTCCGCTTTGCTTTCAGGGCACTTTAACTAAAGAGCTTTTGAAACATGACACTACTAATGCATAAGATGTTGTGTAAATTGTTGAGAGAGATCAAATCAATAGAAGAGCATTTCAAAGTGCCCTTGAGATGAAGAGAAGACAGACGAGTCAGTTACTGTCTATAAAGGATCAGCCAAACAATAAGAAAACAAGACTAAACTAACTTGTCAAAATTTGTAAATATGGACATTTCACTAGTCACTTGACAGTGTCTCAGAATGGCTTTCTTTGTGGATGGCATGTCCATGTGACATCACTCTTCTGTCAGACCAGTCCTAACTGCCATCTGAGGAATGTGATATCTGAAGATCACTAGCGAGTACATAAACACAAACCCTGCCTTGATGTGCGGTAGTGGGCGGAACTAATCTCATTGGCTGGCGCTCATCTATTATCGTCTCTGATTTGAATTCAGCAAATCAATTCTAGCGAATGCACACAACCTGATTAATATTCATGAATCCAGCAGCTCGTTAATCCTTATGTTTTTTCCCCCAATTTTTTTTACAGAATCACAGAATGACCAAAAAAGCACCACCACCAGTCCTAAGTTTAGTTAAAATGACTAATATAAAATGACATATCCATATATGGTTACCAAGTTTTAATTAAAATTACTAAAGTTCTATCATTAAATGATACTTGATTATCATAATATCATATTATAATGCTTGACTGACTGATGTTAAGAGTGTACTTTCAGATATTTAAAAAGCTGCTAATATTAGCCAATGGCTTATAAATTCTCAGATTTTACTCGCCAGTGTGTGAGTTGGAGGCTAAGTATAAGTTTAAGCACAGATATATTTTCACTCGCCGAACACTCTCTGACTGAGCGCTTCAGAGTTTCTCTCTCCTTCAAGCGATCTGTGCTATTTTTCATTTAATCTGAATGGATGCACAGCGCACCTGTATTTAACGCACCGTAAATTCTAGTGTGAAAGCACACACCTTGCCGTCACTTTGTCTCACACACACGCAGAGAGAGAGAGAGAGAGAATTGACGCGCTACATGTAATGATATTCTTTGTTGTATTTTCTTGTCAAAATAACAGCGTTCCTTTGGAATTCTTCAGCTTTTAAGAACTGCGGGGTTCTATGGTAGCAGGCGGAACTAATGCGCAAACGACAATCTCATTGGCTGGCACTCACCTATTATCATCCCTGATTTGAATTCAGCAAATCAATTCTAGCGAATGCACACAACCTGATTAATATTCATGAATCCAGCAGCTCGTTAATCCTTATGTTTTTTCCCCCAATTTTTTTTACAGAATCACAGAATGACCAAAAAAGCACCACCACCAGTCCTAAGTTTAGTTAAAATGACTAATATAAAATGACATATCCATATATGGTTACCAAGTTTTAATTAAAATTACTAAAGTTCTATCATTAAATGATACTTGATTATCATAATATCATATTATAATGCTTGACTGACTGATGTTAAGAGTGTATTTTCAGATATTTAAAAAGCTGTGCCATTTTACAAACATTATATATGTTTATAAAATATATAATATACATATCCATATATAGTTTATCAGACTGGAGAGTAAACAAAAAATTTACTAGCCAATGGCGATTCAATTGCCAAGGTGTCCGTAGAGGGTTGAAAATAGCCCATCTCTATGATATTCTAATGTCTAGATATATGTAAATTGATGTGATTTTTTTCACTTTTCGAAAACTTGTATTAGAGTTTGTGTTTTTATTAGAGTTATGACTTGGAAATTATTAGCAGGCTGTTCATACACAGTCAGTCTGTGTTTGACTTTGTTTCCTGTTTTTTGTTTTGTTTTTTTTTTGCTGGTGTAAAGAGCTTTCAGTTCTGCAACTCTGAGATGGCTATGAAGGCCCTTGGGAAGAGACGTTGACCCTATTTGGATTTGCATCAAAATGTTGTTTATTGAAGAAAAGGGCTGTTTTGTGTTCTCTCGAGGGGGTGGTCAGTCTCTGTTTTTTTTTTTGGACTTTCAGCCAGGGCCAATCAGAGGGAGAGACTCTGAGAATAAGGTAGTTGTTCCATGCTGGCCTTCAAAAGGTTACTCTGTAAAACCAGCAATGCCTGCAGGTCAGTGAACAGTGTGGCTGTGTTTGTTAGCTTAATGATATTAAAAAAGGTGGTCCAAATAAACACCCTCGTCCAAGGATTGTATTCGGCTGCTGATTTACATAATGCTTGTTTCGTGAGCACTTGGGAATCAAACTCGGGGGACTCAGTGCCTTGACGACCGTTTCGAAAACACATTGGATGCAAAACAAAACGAGTTAATACAAACCAGAGGTGGGTTATTTTGCTTTCTGTCCACACAAATGGCAATGTATCTAAAACACTAAACCTGATTCACATTAAAATAAACACAGCCAAACTTGCCCCGTCTCCCCTCCTTTACTTCCAAAATCTCCACCCTCTCTCTCTCTCTCACAAAAGAGGCGTTTCTGTCTTGAGTAATCCAACACCTGCCCCATTCAGGCGTGTTACTGTAACTGGCTAAACAGCCTGGACCTGTGAGAGCAGACAGAGAGCATAAGCACTCATCCCTCTGATTTACTTCACACTTTAAAGCTCATGTACCTGGTACTGAAGAAAGAGGCATAAAAAAACCCACAAAAGAAGAGACAGGCAGAACATAGAGGAGCTTCTCTGGAGATCCGTATCCATGCTGATCCGTAGCAGGTGAAAGCAGTTCCTCTCTTTGTCATCCGTGTCGGATATGTCCGTGGAGGATGTCGGCAGTGCCAGAGTTGTGGTGGACGATAAACCGGACCCTTGTGAAACCCAGAGCCAGGATGGGATTGTTTTGGTCCAGATGGCTAGTCTCTCCATGCATATGTTCGCTCCAGCGGACTTTAAAGGGAAGTTCAGGAAGATCCAGCCGAGAAAAAGACCCACCATCTTCAAAGAAGGTACTGCTCAGGTTTTGCTTTGGTAGTCAGACACACTGCTGTTTTTAATATCTTGATGTGTTACTGTACGACACGCGAGTCATCACTCGTAATGTGTAATTTAATTAGATCTGTCTTTAATGTCCTGCCAAGTGGAAGACTCCCATCTTTCCCTCACACACAGGACATCAAACTTGTGTTTCTTGTATTTTTTCTTAGTCAGTTAAATGATAGCCTGCAGTTTGTCTCAGTGGTAAAGCTCATCATGTGAAACTTTGTGACTCAACACTATGATGTCATGCAATGACTGTGTTTGACATTCTTGTAGCCGTCAGCTAGAGATCATCGCGCGGGTGGGGAATTTCGTTGAAACTTGTGGCTGGCTGTGGTTGTATCGTACCTTTTCATTTTCTTTTCCCATTATTAGAGCCAGGTTTTGAGAAGCCATAAAATGTCACCCCCACCCTCAAATGTTCATTGTGGAGACAAAAAGTGGCTCCCATGGGTTGACAAGGACTATTGCCACACAGTTAGTGATCTTAAGGGACTTCAGTTGGGACCTGTGGCTACGTGAGCGATGGTGGAATAGGGGGAAGGGTGGATGTGGATGATGATATATAGATAGCATCAGGATCAGGAAAGAGATCATTTTGGGTTTTAATTAGACCCTAGTTAAACCAGCATCTCAATTCATCCGGAACCACATCTGGGATGGTCCGTATACAAAGCCAACATATAGGAGAAAAGAAAACTGAACAGAAAGAAAAATAAGGAATATTTAATGTGAACTTTTATTTATACAGATTTTTTTTTTTAAATGTCGCCAGATCTTATCTTTTTTTTCTGTCATTTTGTTCATTTCCAGTTGATTTTGCTATATGTCCACATTGGTTGTCATAGTAATAGCGCAGACCTGTGTAGATTCACTAGTTCTGAGATGCTAGCAATGAACGTTTTGCCAATGATTGTGTTTTTCATGAGAGCAGTATCCAAAACATTGTAAACACGAAGGTAAAAAGTGTAACATATAACACCGTTCAAAAGTTTGGGGTTGTTTTTTTTTTTTTAATGAAATGTTTTTAATAAAGTCTCACTAAGGCTGCATTTATTTGATCAAAAATACAGTAAAATCTGTAATGTTGTGAAATATATTTATAATTTAAAATAACTGTTTTCTATTTTAATGTATTTTAAAATGTAATTAATTGCTGCATTTTCAGCATCATTACTCTTGTCTTCAGTGCCACATGATCCTTAAGAAATTTTAATATGCTGATTTGGTGCTCAGAAAGAAAACAGCTGAGCTGCACACATTTTTGTGGAAACCATACTTTTGTTAGGATTCTTTGATTAATAGACATGTCAAAATAACTTTTATTTGAAATAGAACTCTTTTGTACCATACTACCATTATAAATGTCTTTACTGTCACTTTTGATGAGTTTACACCCTTTCTGAATAAAATAATACATTTCTAATAAAAAAAAATAAAAAAAATCTATGACCTCAAAGTTTTCAATGGTATGCAGTTGGGTTAATGAAGTCTTCTTGCCTCAAATGCCTCAAAAACAAACAACCATGAATTATGAAAAAAAAATCTTAAAAATCCAGGCGGACATACATACACCTGTTTAATCAAATGGATTTCATTAGATGGTTTGATGTGTTTTTCCTGTTCTGACTACAAAAAAATAGACAGATCTGAATCAAAAATTCTGCCTGTCTCAGCAAGGCCTTAGAACAATGAAGAAATACAGTTTATTATGTCAACAGTTGAATATGAAGGTTGAGGGATACATTTAAAACAAAGAAACAGCGTGAGAGAGAACAGAGAGAATTTGGCCATGAAAACTTTGGAGGGAAAGTGGATAGTGGTTTAGAAGGGTATAATAAACATTTTAGTTGTTTCAAAGGTTTGATTTGTGGTATAATGTCTTGTGTTTTATCTGGTGCTGTGTTCTCCTGTTCACTTTTGATGAGTTTACACCCTTTCTGAATAAAATAATAAATTTCTAATAAAAAAAATTAAAAAAATCTATGACCTCAAAGTTTTCAATGGTATGCAGTTGGGTTAATGAAGTCTTCTTGCCTCAAAATGTGATGTAACAAACAACCATGAATTATGAAAAAAAAATCTTAAAAATCCAGGCGGACATACATACACCTGTTTAATCAAATGGATTTCATTAGATGGTTTGATGTGTTTTTCCTGTTCTGACTACAAAAAAATAGACAGATCTGAATCAAAAATTCTGCCTGTCTCAGCAAGGCCTTAGAACAATGAAGAAATACAGTTTATTATGTCAACAGTTGAATATGAAGGTTGAGGGATACATTTAAAACAAAGAAACAGCGTGAGAGAGAACAGAGAGAATTTGGCCATGAAAACTTTGGAGGGAAAGTGGATAGTGGTTTAGAAGGGTATAATAAACATTTTAGTTGTTTCAAAGGTTTGATTTGTGGTATAATGTCTTGTGTTTTATCTGGTGCTGTGTTCTCCTGTCCTGTCCTCTCCAAAGCTATAAAAGGAGTGTATTAAGGGTTTCTGCTGAGTGACCGATTGCTTTTTCAGAGCTGTACTGAACAGGTGTGTCAGATGCCTTTAAGACCAGGAACCCTCACAGAAGGCTTACTTGACTGAAAAGACATTTTATCAGAGGAGAAACCAGCAGAACACAAAGAGGGAGTTTTTTCTTAAAGGGGTCCTATTATGCTTTTTCACTTTTTCAACTTTAGTTAGTCTGTAATGTTGCTGTTTGAGCATAAAAGATCACAATTTTTCATTCTTGTTTTATTTGAAACAGCAAACCTATGTTGTGCAGCACAAAAAATGAAGGAATAATTCAGATTTCCATTTTAAAAGATTAATTAAATTATTCAAAATTTTTACATTAAGTTATATGCATTCATTTGATTACCACCGTTACATAACTTTGTATTAAATCATAAAACAAGAATCCAGAAAATTTTAAACAGACAGCATAAAATTTCTGAAAAAATTAAATGTATTTCACAGGGAACTTTTATTGTTAACATTTTAATAAACTATATGTGGGTCAAAGACGTTAAGATGTCCGCATCAAAAGAAATTTACAAAAGTGATTTTATATCCATAGAAAGCACATTAAATGTAAGTAAAGTGTCTACTTTTAAGGTTTCAAATAAGTGTTTGGAGGATAAAATGTCAAAATTTGGTTGAAATAATGATACATTGTCATTCAGTGTAACACAATATTTATGTAAAAATTAAAACAACATGTTTATTCTGACGTGTACATATTAAAATTTATAAAAGAATAAGGGAGCATATTACATTTGATTGTGTTTTAAATTAGTGAAAAATTATTATTGACAAATGGGCAAAACCTAGGATAGTGGCACTTTTAAAAATGTAAAATTACAACTAATTAGTATTTGGGGTGAAAGTAATTAGTCTTTTAATATGTCATAAATAGATTTTTGTTGTAAATATGCCTGACAAGATTGTTACACTGAATGACATTTTAGTGGGT
>NW_015539902.1:1752581-1759554 GCF_001515605.1 Sinocyclocheilus anshuiensis
AAAATGTAAAATTACAACTAATTAGTATTTGGGGTGAAAGTAATTAGTCTTTTAATATGTCATAAATAGATTTTTGTTGTAAATATGCCTGACAAGATTGTTACACTGAATGACATTTTAGTGGGTCTCTTCTGTAAATCGGGAAAATGTATGATATTTATTTTTTGCTCAGAAAAACAAAAACAACGGGGGGGGGACAACAACAATTTAAAGCAGTATTACACTTATTGTTTTTATGCTTAAACCCTTTTTCATCTTTGACCCATGTATTATTAAGAATTAAATTGATTAGATATTATTTTTTGTTATATTAAACCAGTTATATTAAAGCAGAAAACGGGAAAAGTGTTGTTGTGAATGCCATTGACTTTCATTGTATGGGCAAAAACAGTTTAAAACATTCTTCAGAATATCGGTAGAAAGAAACCAGACTGGTTGGAATGGCTGTAAAATCATTTTGAATTTTGTGATCGTTTATTTTGTCAGTTGGACAGTAAGCTTTACTTTTAAGTGATTTCTTTAAAGCAGCTCACCAGACGAAACCGTGAGAGCGTTTGTGTGCGGTGGAAGTGGTGGGTGTGACCCCAGCTGCTGTGGAGATGTGCCCGGGGCAGCTGGGAGAACTCCACAGTAGCAGTTAAACAGTCAATTCAAGCCACCGCAAACAGCACTTTTCCAAACTTTTTCAGCGCAAACACATAATTAATTTTTTACTGATTTATGTCACCACTTTATTGCATCTAAATGCTGGCAGTGTTTACCAGAGCTTTGCCAGAAACTGGACATTTTTATGACTCTCTCTCTGCATATGAATCAAGCTGCATCTGTATGCAGTGAGTAAGGTAATAAAATATTGAAATAATAAGCAAGTTAAAGCGATTTACACAATATGCATATTTAATCTCCCTCATGTGTTTTATTACATTATTTGGTAACGTATCTTGCAGAATAAAGATCAGTTCCTCTCGGTTTCACATTATTTCAGCTGTGACTGAATGAGAATGATCTTTCTCCAGTCGTTTGGCTGAGAGCTATGATATATTGCACTAATTACATGCTCTGTCAATCAAGTTGTCATACAGTTATACACTCTTTCCAAAACTGTTAATTTGGCGTAAACATACTGTATGTTTACAAAGGGAAGCATTAATATTACGGATGCTCATGTTTACAGTTAGGGTTATAAGCATTTCCTTTCTGCCTCTTTCTGTGGATGTCTTAATATAGGCAAGGCAAAAGTGAACAAAAAAGAAAAAGAACAAGAATTTCTGGAAAGATAAAGAGCATTGAGGAGAACATGTTTGGTAACTTGCCAACCGTTGTTAACAAAAATTAAATCCAACTGCTTTCACATGGAAACTATTTACTTTCATCCTTCCACAAGTCTTACATTCTGTCTGCTGTGAACATCTGAGAGATTAGCATCACATTCCTTTGCTGATGTATATCGACCATTAATGCAAAAAAATGCTTCGTTTGTTCCATTCTAAAAGTATGTTTTGTAAATAAGATATTATGCCATCACAGGAATAAATTACATTTGAAATAATAAAATGGAAAACAGATATTTTAAATTGTAATAATATTTAACAATATTACTGTTTACATTTCATTTTTGATCAAATAAATACAGCCTTGGTGAGCATAAGAGACTTTTAAAAGTCTTTACTTTTAAAACATTTAAAAAACATTTACTTTGTGAAAAGAACAAACAGTATTTAAATAAATTAATATTTGAATTTATAAATTTAATGGAATGCTCTGGTTCCACAAAAAAAAAAAAGGTCCCATATTGTACACCTTTCTGGAGTTTTATTTGAGGTTTTGATGTCCTCAAATGTTTGATGTACCAAAAACCATCTCTATATTTTTACAGCTCTCTCAGGAGCTCTGCTGAGAACAGGTCGATTTTGGTCTGTCTAATTAATATTCATGAGCCTCTCTTCTGATTGGCCTGTTGTTTTCTGAGTGACGTATGGCCAGGCCAACCACAGGTAACTAGGGTCAGCGACGTCACAGCGCTAGCTGGAGGCAGCAAAACAAAGGGGAAACTGGAGGCGGCCCATTCAAACCAGCGTAGATTCGACTACATAAGGAGCTTAAAATATCTTGTTGTGATGTTGGGTGCCAGAATCAACGTAATACAGCCTCAAATTAGAAATGTATGTGTGTTCAAGAGCACACCATGCCATGTATGATCTAGTGTTTGGCTGCAGTGCTGCATGTCAGCCAGCAGATGGTGTGACGATGAAATTCCATTCCCACACACTAGCTGTGTCCCAATTCATAGGCTACGTCCTTCGAAAGACCCATTTGAAGGCCGATTACGTCACGGCGGCGCGACGAGGACCGTCCCAATTCACGATGCATCCTCCGAAGGCTGCATATGAAGGCCGATTGCGTCACCGTGGTGCGACGAAGGCTGCCGCAATTCGAACGCGACTTCAAATGCGTCCTCCGTTTCTCCGGCAAATGAAGGATACATCCGATGGATCTTTCGCAGCCTACCCTATCCCAGAATTCATAGCGCGCCAGTGAAGAGGGGGTTTTTATTGAAACAAAGTGGGTGACGGTTCTGTGGCGGCTGACAAATACACTTAGTTCTATAAATGTAAGTATTGTGTTTGAATGTACTGAAATAGCTTGTATTTTTTTTCTCTTGTATTTTTATTTTATTATTATTATTATTGTTGTTATTATTTTAGCGCTGTCATGCAAGATATGTCCGCAAACTTTCTAAGCAAACTTGATGATCCAGAAATATGATTTCTGGAGTATTTTGTATGCATGTCCTGCTGTGTCATATTTTGCAGTCCTGTCTTAATAATTTTCATAAGTCTTTCCTTTTGTCTTGTTTTAGGACAGTTCTGGAGAAAATGGGGCTGCTGGGAAACTTAAAATAGAAATGAAAGTTGTTCTGTACATTACTTTTGTGATTTGATTAGTTATTTGTAAATGAAGTAATTTCTGTGCATTGTTTGTTTTATTTTTGTATTATAAGTTGAAACTTGTAAATAAAAGACAAGAAATAATTATAAACATTGTTTATTTTTGCAAAGCAACTTATAATTTCTAAATGACAGAAATTTGCTTCAATTCAACATCAGAAAAAAACAACAAAAATTAAATGAACAATACATAAGATTGAGAGAAAAAAATGATGTACACTTTTATTCAGATGAGGTGGTGCTGCTGGATCTGGATGGGCTGCCACAATAGAAAGCCTGGTACGGGCTCTGCCAGTGGGATATCATCTGGGATGGTCTCCAGAGTGTTTGAGTGCATATTTTCACTGTCCTAACATCCTCTGCCGGCTGGTCGCTCCTGCTTCACAGCAAGCGGCACTCGCAATAACGCTAATTCAGTCTGTGTTTTGACTTCAGTAAATCAGTTTTGGCAAATACAAACAACGTGATTATTTTTCACGAGTCCAACATCCAGCCGCGCAAGAAAACATGCAATCTACCTGAGACGTGATCAATAAGGGAAGCCATCTTTTACTATTGCAAAATAGAGAAAAAAACATTTTACATTTAAATAACTAATAGCTTCTTAACCTTGGACCTCATTCTTGAAAAACAAAATGACAAATAAAAAAAAGTGTCAAACACTTTTATATATATAGGCCTACTTTTCTGAACTTGGGATCCCTAAGTTACCTGCATGGTCTTGGCTAAGCCTGAAATACACCACCTGGCGGTGCCGGGGGTGAACCATCACCAACATTTCCTCCAGTATAATTCGAAGGCCGTGTCGGCCGCATCCTTCAAAGGACCCGTCCTCCGAAGGATGCGGTCTTTGAATTGGGACACAGCTACTGACATGTCATCTTCACATGCACAGTGACCACACAAGATCACCCGCCCTCCACCTGCTGCATTATAACAAGTAATTATGCATATAACATTAAAGTACCTAATTTTAAAGGAATAGTTCACCCAAATATGAAAATGTACTCACCCTCAGACCATCCAAGATGTAGATGAGTTTCATTGTTGCATGCCTTCCAATCGATCCTCTGCAGTGAATGGGTGCCGTCAGAACGTGAGTCCAAACAGCTAATAAAAACATCACAATAATCCAAAAGTAATCCACACAAATTTAGTCCATCAATTAACATTTTGTTAAAGGGGTCATCGGATGCCCATTTTCCACAAGTTGATATGATTCTTTAGGGTCTTAAAGAAAAGTCTGTAGCATATGTTGGTTAAAATTTCTCAATGGTAGTGTAAAAAACACCTTTTTGTCAAAAACAGCTCTTTTCAGAGCAAGCCTTTTTGTAGCATTTTCCTTTAAATGTTAATGAGCTCTGCTGATCCCGCCGCATTCATCGTGAAACTTGCTAATTAGCACATTATTAGGAAAGGCGATTTGCAAAGATTCATTAAAAAACCTTATACTCACTTCTTCTGTAGGTGAAGCTGGATCACGAATGATTTGCGTGAAAATAGACACATTTATGTAGATCGGGGGCGCATTCCCTTCAGAGAAAAATTTAATGCACTGCGTCTTCAGCGACTCAGATGTCGGGAGTAAATGACGACTGCTATGTTCATTATTACATCCAACAATAGAACACCTCAATCGCTTAGGAGTCATTCTTGTCTACATCTGCTCCGGCGGTGAAACAATAGCGGACTGATGACAGCTCACTCAGGCCGGGTCTAAGGTAAGATGCCAGTCTGTGCTGAAACGCTACTGTCAACCAAACTATCGTGGGAGGGGCCTGCTTTTGCTCGATTTGAGAAAGGGGTAAAGATTTTAGTAGATTAAAAAAACACTGGGTGGATTTTTATCATTATAGAGTGGTTGTGTACACACACTTAGATTAAAAAAACACTGGGTGGATTTTTATCATTATAGAGTGGTTGTGTACACACACTGCCAACACACATTTCAGTTCAAACAACTTGTAAAAGTGCATGTAGCATCCGATGACCCCTTTAAGTGAATAGCTGTCTGTTTATAAGAAACAAATCCATCATTGTGATGATTTTATCTTCAAACCAAAAAATAAAAAATATATTTTATCTCTTTGGACTCATTATTTCGGCACCCATTCACTGCAGAGAATTGAACAGTGAGCAAGTGATGTAATGCTAAATTTCTCCAGTCCCCATGAAGAAACAAACTCATCTACATATTGGATGGCCTGAGAGTATATTTTCAGCACATTTTCCTTTTTAGGTAAACCATTCCTTTAATATACTAATTTTAAAATAAGATGCCATTAAAAATGATTTAATTTGCAATCTCAACTTGCAATCTCTGCAGCATCATTCTGCTGAAAACATATTTACATTTAGTGCATTGTCAGGATGGCAAACGAGAACATTGAGGTACAGTTTTTCTGTACCAATCTGGGCTGCGTTTCTCAAAAGCATCGTAAGCCTACTGTAAGTTGATCGTAGATCCACTGGTGGCAATAGGTCTACGATGTACTTAGGTTTACGATGCTTTTGGGAAACACAGCCCTGGTAAGGGCAGTACTGCAGTAAACAAACAAACAAACAAACCCCTCCCCCTCCCTTTTTCTTGATGTCCTTCTCAGGGAGACTGGACAATACCAACAGCAGCTCGCTCGCTCTCTCTCTCTTTCAGTCTCTCTCTGAGAGCCAATCCTCTTGATGCAGAGTGAGCGAGAGAGAAAGCGGCTGATGAGAGAGAGCGTGAGGCAGGGAGGGGGCAGGAAAGAGAGATGTAGAGAAGAGAGCGCAGTTGGTGCTCAGAGCTGACACAGGACACGTAGCGAAAGACTGCTGCAGCGTATGGCGCTGTAAAGCAGCCTCTCTCTCTCTTTACATCACTCCACCAACTCTCTCTGCCTGGATTGTCATCTCTGTGTCGCTACAGAGACTGAGCCTGCTATCATCCAGCCATGGCCGGCCAGCAAGACTCAGGCTTTTTTGAGATCAGCATCAAGTCTCTGCTGAAATCCTGGGGCAGCAGTGAGTACGAACTCTGCACACACACGCACGCAGTATTCTTACCTCCACATGAGATGCCGCTGCATTTGTGTGCCGCGTTGTTTATGATCTGCTGAATCTATGCGTTTCCTCAGTTTTATATTCTTTAGTGCTAGTGACGAGATATAAACCCCAACGTTATCAGGAGACTTAAATGGTTCAGTTCACTCTGGGATGTTTACATCCTTCTGTTATTTCTGAGATTATTGACTTTGGTTATCCAATATTCACACTCGTAGAAGCACTCAGGATGTCACTTGTAAAGTGATGATGTTAAATGTGTGTGTGTGTCCTGTTCATTAGTGTTTGGCTGGAGAGGTTGCGTTATGTAATGACTGCAGACCGAAGAGGCTTGTGACATGATCAGGAGGATTTGTGCTGTTGTTTTTCATCACGTGCTGCGTTTGAGCACATCAATACCTCTCAGTGTGAGTGTGTGCCATGTCAAGGTTGTTCTATGTCATGGATGACATAGAGCAACAGTGACATCATGTGTTTCTGATGATGTATGAAAAGCATCATTTTACAAAGTCTGAGTGGAATATAGGGCGTGTTTTCTTTAAGTGTTATTGTTTTGCGTGAGGGACAAATGGAGAACCTTTGTGTACCTGAATTATTTCTTAAACTATTCTAATTTAGATTAAAATGGTTGGAACAACTTTAACATTAATTCTTTTCTGTTATTACATTTGTTTTGTAGAGTAGTTGTTATGACCTTATGTAAAACTTTACTTAAAGAGTCTCTGACATTTCAGTTTGAATGTTAAATCAGAAGTGAATGGAGTTTGACATTGAAGGTTCTATATGATAAGGTGCTGGATCAAAAGGATTCATGCCACTGGGATGGGAAATGTTACATCACTGAGTTTAACCTGTATAAACCAGGTCTAAGCCTCACAAATGACCCCTTCAAATACATACAGTTTGACATGTTAAGTCACTGCTCTGTAGTGTGTGTGTGTGTGTGTGTGTGTGTGTGTGTGTGTGTGTGTGTGTGTGTGTGTGTG
>NW_015539902.1:1760409-1766873 GCF_001515605.1 Sinocyclocheilus anshuiensis
GAGGCGAAACCAGGTTTTTGCATAGTTTAGAATGACAAATCGTACCAGCGTACTTTGAGGTCAAAATGCGTACCCACTACGCAAAATGCGTACAGGTTGGCAGGTCTGTGAATGGCGTAGTAAAGCATCCCTGAGAATAACAACAACTGTGTGTTCTCCTTACATTTTGTAACACAGTGATTTAAGAATCTTTTCACACAAAGGGAATTTTAAAAAATGGGATTGTGAATTGGGGGAGGATAGCGAGTGATGGTGAGAGAGGGAGTGATTGTGTGTGTGTGTGTGTGTGTTAGAGGGATCTCTACCTTGCACTGTCAGCAGAGGTAGAACTGTCAACTGAAGGTGATAAAGTTTGAAGGTGTTTTTCTTGTATAGAGGAGCTGTGTTGCTGTCCAGTGGCTGTTAATTTGTTCCCATGTGTTTTAGACATGCTGCTCGATCCCTGTGAAGTAGAACAGGTGGCCTGGTAACAGTCTGCTAACTCACTCAAGCAAATCCACTCAAATCTCTTTCCAGGCCCTCTGATCTCTTTTTCTGCATGCTGTCTTTCTCATTTTGTTTTCTCTTGCATGCTCTCTTTCTCTATCAGTTTAATTTGCTATAGCTTGGTACGCTTTCCAGATGCCCTGTCTTTTTGTTAGAGCCACCTTTTTTATATAAGCTCAACCTGTTGTGAATTAGCTTGTGTACAAAGTGATTATCAAGATAAGATGGAGCAACAAGTAATCATGTTAAGATAAAGAAAAGTAGATGAATGGAGAAAGGGGTCTTGTATGTTTATATTGATAAATAAGGTAGAGTTTGCTTGCTCTTTTTAACACACACTTAGACATGCTCATTATCGAGAGTGGTGCTCTAGTGCGATTACTGTATTTCCGAGCAATCACTTGGACTGGATCTTGTAGTCATTATACAGATGATAGTGTGTCTGGACTTGCCTTGCACTGATTCATAATTATTGTGTATATACTTAGCTGTAGTTTAGGGATAAATGTGTTCCTTTAGTTAAATTTGACCCTCCTTTGGTAACATATAAATGTCCTCATCTGAAAAGCAAACTTTTAATGAATAAAAATTTTTTTATAATGCTTTTCGAAAAATGCAAAAGCTGTTATTTTAGTGTTAAGTTTTGAACTATTAGTTTTTCCATGATGGTGTCATTTTAATAACTAGGTAAACATTCTTTAGACTTATAAATAATGAGTATATGGGTCTTTTGACAGAAAGATCCGGCTTACAAGAGCCATTCATTAGTTTTAAACTAGTTCCACTATATGTATTTTTGTGCATTTATGATGTCATAATATCCATCCAATTATTGTCATAACAAACATTTTCACTAGAAATTATATTATAATAATTGTTATTGTAGCGTCATCACTGGATTTCACTGCAATTCACATCCAGTGAAATATGATGCCAGGATAGTTGTTATGGCGCCATCACTGCACACACCAGTTAATCCAGTGGTTTCCAGTGAAATGCAGTGATGACGTGAAGTATGATATCAGATTAGCTCTTGTGACACCATCATTCTCTTCCACTGGATTTCACTGGAGCGTGCAATGGTGGTTTCACAAAAGCCATTCTCATATCATATTTCACTGGATATCATAGGTATTATATTATCAGAATGGCTGTTGTGACATCATCACTGCACACTCCATTGAATCCAGTGGTATCCATTGAAATGCAGTGATGAAGTGAAATATGATATCAGAATAACTGTTGAGACGTCATCATTATATTTCATTGGATACCACTGGTTTCACTGGAATGTGCGGTGATGGTGTCACAAAAGCCATTCCAATATCATATTTCAATGGATATCATAGGTATTATTTAAACATTATATCAGAATGGCTATTGTGCCATTATCACTGCACTCCAGTGAATCCAGTGGTATACATTGAAATGTAGTGATGATGTCACAACAGCCCTTCTGCTAATGTTTATATCATACCTATGATATTCAGTGAAATATAATATCAGAATCACTGGATTCACTGAAGTGTGCAGTGAAATCCAATGAGGTGTCACAATAGTCATTAAGATAGCATATTTCACTGAGTGTGAATTCCAATTGAAATCCAGTGATGATATCATAAATACATCACAATGTCATAATGGGTATCATGATGTCACAATGCGTATTCATAAAGGGCATTTTAATTCTTTCATAGAATGTAACGCTTTTATAGATTTAATTGAAATGTACAAATTCTATATGTGTACATGTTTTGAAGATTAATTGTGTGTACCCCCAGTAAAAAGAAATGAATGTGTTAGAAGAGTGTGTGTCAGTCCTGAGTTTAAATATAGCTCCACTTAGTCCCTCCCACCCTCTCTCTCTTTCTCGCTCAATCTTTCACTCTCTCTCTCTTGGCTTTGCTTGAATTCCAGCTTGACCTTCTCCTCAGTTAGGGCTTGCTTTTATCAAAAGTCTACTAGGAGCTACACAGGAAGGCTGTGTTTCCTTGAACTTGCGGTCTCCTACTCCCATAACTCCAAGAGCAAAGCCCTGCTATCCCAAGTTCGTGGCTGTTTGATAGGGCTGCCCAGCATGGTGCAGGTCCACAAAGACAGGGCGGGAAGACAGATTGGAAGTATGGAGCTCTGGTGGAGGTAGAGGGCTAGTTTTGTTTTGGATTACTGGAACTGACACAGCCGCATCATGGAGCTTTCTCCTGTACGGTGGAGTCGGGCCAGCATCATCAGCTTCATCAAGGGCCTTGGTAGGTGCCACATAAGTGAAAGGTCTGCGGGTGCGTGGGTATTGTTCATGTTCTCAGCGCTTGCTATAAGGAGGTTGCATTCTGTGGATTCCTGATAGTGTGTTCAAGGCTCATGAAACGAGCAAAATATTTCACAATTCCTTTCCAGCAGCTCCTCTCCTCATTCAGTTTGAAATGCTCGGGCTCGACAGCAAATTCGGAGGTGTCAACTGACGTCCGCTGTTTGTCCATAAATAACGTCGTTGACGTTAATATTATGTACAGATGACTGTCAAGCCAACCATATGTTGTAAATTCAAATTGATGATTAACAAATGTTCAATGTCTGTTTTGGTCTTGTTTGATAATAATCATCCAACAGCTTCTAAAAATTCTGGTTTCCTTCTAGGTGGTTTGTCTCATGTCATTTAGCACAAGTACTAATCATTCCATTGTTCTACCCTTGACCTGAGCAGTGGTCCGGTCATGAACTCCTATTAACATGGTGTGAAGTTTAAACTCTGAGGTCTGCCAGAGGAATTTTAGATGGCAAAATATCAGCCTGACATGCAGTGCATTTCTTCGTTGGAGCTTACTGAAAGAATTTCCAAACTATATCTGAACACCAGAATATTACAGAGACCGCAACCGCATGCAGTAGCAATGCTTTGACAAACATCCACTACACTACTCACATATTCTTAAAAAAACTGAAAAGATGTAGTTAACAATGAAGACCTAAGAAGTGTAATTGTGACTGTGTAGAGGAATTATCTGCTTTTGATGCTGCTTGAATGGGGGATTAAGCAGCAGTGCGTCACTGTTTTGACATGGATTGCTTTAGTTTAATATTAGCAAAAAATAGTTAATGAACAGTCTTTTAAGAGTTTTAATCTCTAACTGTTCATAAAAGCACTTATGCAATCATCATTTTGAGGTAATTGCCTCAATTTTAAACTACTGCACGTCTCTTTAAACTGCTCATATTGCTGTTAGGAATTTTTTTTTCCTATTCGTTTTGCAGCTTGTGACTTGTGAGGTTGCAGGGGTCTATTCTAAGAGGAGCACATGCTTGAAGCCCCTGCAGCCACATGACGTGGGCTCCCCCGGCCCCGGCCTGCCTGCTGACCCCCCTCCCTCATTTAGGAGCGATGACATGGTCATGCCAAAAATGAAAACAACAGCTGCTCCATCCCTGGCCCATGTGAGATGGTGCTCTCAAGGCATACTGTAGACTCAGGCCTCAACCCTAACATTGACTACGTTTACATGGACATCAGTAATCTAATTATTTACCTTATTCTAAATAAGCCAATATTATGATTATGGTGTTTACATGAGTTGCTTTTAGAATAATCCTTTCATGTTCCCGTTTTACATGTTATAGTACATAGTTCGATTAATGACACACGTCATTACGTCCCCGTGTTAAAATCGGATTATTGTTGTCCATGTAAACGTACTCATTGACAGCACCACTTTCAGTATTTCATATCTGTCAAAATATCAGTCATGTTTTTTAATTTGATAATCTGGCAAGTTGATTCCATCTCAAAGCATTTGATTGGCCAGGCAGTTTTGCTTCTGTGTGGGATCAGAAAATCACCCAAGTTGTATTCACTCGAGTCACTAGCACCACACAACATGTCGGCGCTTGTCAGTGCACTGATTAGCACAACAATTGAGCTACTAATAAGACCCATAATAAACTAATCCTGTTTTGTTTTTGTGCGTTCCCAGCATCCCCCATAGGAAAGCGCCCCCTCCCCCAACTGAACAGCGCTCCGGGCGAGAGGAAAGGTCCTGTTGCCACCATGCCGGTTACCGTGGACCCAGAGAGCAAACCGGGCGAGTATGTCCTCAAAAGCCTGTTTGCCAACTTCACCACCCTGTCTGAACGCAAAATACGCATCATCATGGCAGAACCACTGGTAAGAGACCCTTTTTTTTGTTTGATGTCAGACATTTTTCAGGCAAGACAAAGTCAAACATCTCTTGGGATCTAATTTTCCAAAGCATTTACATGCAGATCATCTGAGACACAAGACCTCAAATGCAAGTAAATAAAGTCTAGCCCATATTAAAGCAGTCACCACAAGTCAGAGTTTGGTTTGAGGCTTTCTAATGCCTCATTTTAGCTGATTCTCTGGAACGCTGAGTAGTCTAGAAAAACAGGAACTGTACAGTATGCTGTCTAAATCAAATAGACAAAGGGAGAGAGATATGTAACAGCCATGGCATACAAGTTATTAATGACTGTGCTTTGGCTTTCATTAGTAATTGCTTTAGTTGGCAGGCATCGAATGTTAATACTTCACAATATATCTTCAAACTGCTTGCTGCAGTGGCTCAGGTTGCCTGGTCTCTCTGTATCACTGTAATTCCATTATGCTGGAGTGCAGATTTAAGTGGACAGGAATGAGTTTCGTCTGCTTGGTATGTTCAAGCCAAAAAGCTCACATACCAAACAGGAAGCAGTCAAAGCTCTCAACACACCCATTTAAGTAATATCTCTGTGCATAGACATGCTGTGCCTGAACAGTGTGTGCTTTAAGTTAATGAATCAATTTCACATTTGTGACTTTGTCATCGCAGTTGAGGTGCTGAGTTTTGTCAAGTGCATTTTCAAGTCAACAGCCAGTAATGTACAGTTCACAATTTATAGATCACAGCAGTAACTTCACATCAGATTCAAAGTTCAACCATAATAGAATCATTACCTTTAGAAACAGATCACAGCCATGACCTAGACATCTATATTCAACCTGTTTGTAGAATCTCAGCTCTCCTTTGACCATGTCCACCCTTGTTAACCTGAAAGTGTGTGTGTGTGTGTGTGTGTGTGTGTGTCCACAAGAGTGACTATGTGTTATGGGGTTAATCACTTGATTTGACCTTCAGACCCAACCCCAGTTAAGTTGTTCACTTGGCTTCACGAGCTTCTTTCCCACGCCTGCACATTAAAGCTGTGGCATCTTTAGATTAAGTTCAGAGGATTACAGTTGTTTTAGTTCTAAGAATGAGTATAAGAGTCTTCGCTGACCTCTTTCAATCATTGATAATGCTCACGTGAGCTATAGGCACACCAAGACAAGCTTTTTTGCATTTGTTACATAGATTTTGGAGCGAAAACATGGAATAAAGTGGTCAACAATTCTGAGAGTACTACAGTTTTATTGGCAGCTGAAAGCTTAATTAAAATTTGCCTCTAAAGTTAACTCTTTCTCTGCCAGCATTTTTTTTTTTTAAAGTTGCCAGTCACTGGCATCATTTTTTATAATTTTCACAAAAATTTCTTGGCCCCCAGAATATTTTTCTGTATGAATATGTCAAATGAAAGTATAGAGCCTCTGCTTTTTTATGAACACTTGAATGTTAATATGTTTAATTAAAAAAGCAACATTTTGAACAAAAAGCTGAGAAGGAAGTTTTGATTTATATGCTGTTTAAAGTTTGATAATCGCATTATTTTTTATATGCATCTGCTTACATGTGCTGTCACTTGTTTTTGCTGATTCTTCACTTGTGTTTTGATCTGGAGATTCTGTACTTATTCAGAAGATTTTTAATAGCGCCCCCTATCGTATAACAGTGAGAACACGGAAAGCCAAATTATTCAGTCAATGGCGAGGGAGCGTTTTCTAATAAATTATGGAAAATTTTGTCAATGGCGGGGGGGGGGAATTAATAAACACTCAAGAACTTGGTGAATGAAGTCTGTAAAGGTTTGGGAGTGCAGATTCCATTGAT
>NW_015539902.1:1768674-1775804 GCF_001515605.1 Sinocyclocheilus anshuiensis
TAATAAACACTCAAGAACTTGGTGAATGAAGTCTGTAAAGGTTTGTGAGTGCAGATTCCATTGATTATATGTTATTTCAAGTTCATTCATTACAAAAGAAAAATTGTTTTCCAGCTGGGAATCTGCAGCCAATTATTTACGACTCTTAAGTTCTTTTTGATGTTCTGCAGGAAAAGCCCCTCACCAAGTCTCTACAAAGAGGAGAAGACCCACAGTTTGATCAGGTGAGATCAAGTGACATTTTCCATATCCTTCCTGACTTTTAAGACTTTTATCCTGCCTGATACACACTCACAATTAAACAATAAGGGCTGTAGATATGTTTTTGTTTTCTTTCCACCAAAAATTGATAACTCTGGAAATGATAAAGTAACGTTGAAAAAGAATAAATGATCTGCTGCCATACCATCCAACTTTTCTTGCCCTTCTCTATTGGTAGATTTTTAGTCATCATCAGTCAGACCCTAAGAATAGCATTCCTATAGTTGGTGCAGTGCTGTCCCGACTTTACCCCTCTGTACTGAATTCTTAAGCAGTCTGAACGTGTGTGTGTGCATGAACATCTCACAGTGGTTGGGGGAATACCAGGCCGTCTCTGCCCAGACACCCCTCCCTTCCTCTATTTGGTTTAGCTCTGCCTGTATGACTGTCTCCTCTCCCTGGATCTCAATTCTGGCTGTTTTCTGTTGACCCGAATACCACCCATAATAACATTTCATTTATGCTGCATCTCAATTTGCCTAGTTAAGCTACAGTATGCCCTAAAAGTATGTATTCATTTTCTGGAGAAAAAGTACATATTTTTGAGAGTGCAGCAGAAGAATTGACATGTTTTGGGACATACTACTGAATCCTTCTGTAAAGCGCAATGGGTGGTGGGCAATATTAGCCACAGGTTACTTTCTTTAGATCTTTTGGGATAATCATTTCAACATACTATGATTTATAACACACTAATTCTTATTTCAAATACTATTTAGGGTATAGATATTGTATACTATATATAATACAAATTGAAATGTAGCATTACAGTCTTTTATATGGGCACATTCAAGCAATGTTGGCCATACCATACTACCCACTGTTTTTTTTAATTAAGCGCTATGCACAACATGTAAATTGTCTGCATGCATAAATTACCCAGATGACTTCCATTGTTAAAATATGGATGCTGCATACGGTTTCACATACTATTTTTATAAAATAGGTATACAGTATATACTGTACAGTAAGCAGTATGCTAATATTCCATTTCGTGCATAGAGTTAATTCCCTTTGCATTTTGTGCAGTACAATTAGTGCTGTGACAGTTGATGAACAGTTTCCTGAAGTCGCTTCCTATGTTTCCCCACAGCTGATCAGCACTATGAGCTCTCTTGCTGAGTATTGTCTTCCCTCCATCCTGCGGACGCTATTTGACTGGTATAAAAGACAGAACGGCTTGGAAGACGAGTCCCATGAGTACCGCCCACGTGCAAACACCAAGTCCAAAAAGTGAGTCTTCACCAAGATTTAAGGTTACTGGAGTTACTAATCTTCACCAAGATTATTAAAGTTACATGAACGTTTCTGAACTATTTTTAAAACGTAAAAATTTGTAAACTCTTATATTGGGTATGGTGAAATGTTTGGCCAGTTTGAACCCTGTCTATAGAGTATACTTGAGATAAAAATAGAGCACACAAAATCAGGTATCTGCTCTTTAAGTCAGTTTAATCTGATTTAATATCTTTTGCATAAGCGTGATAATAGGATCCTGTATATTTGTGTGTTTATGTACAGTATGTGTGATCTAGTGTGGATGGAAGCGTGTGATTGATGCCTGTCGTCAGGAAGCCTTGCCTTCATCTTATGAAATACAATCTCTACTGCAGTGCACTGCACAGCAGCTCATCTGACATTAGGCCAGTAATAGCTAAAGGGCTGTGATGATTGACTGTTTTTGAATAGATGCACTAACAAGATTAGTATCGTCTGTGGATCTTTTTCCTGTGGACATTTCTATGTAAGCCTACTTTCATAATAATGTTTTTTAATAGTGTATTTTAGAAATGGGTCACTTAAAACATTTTCTTAGCCTAAATTATTTGCCACATATTAATAATGGTAAAGGCAAGGTAGAAATTCCTCAGCAGTGATATGCGATCTCATGTCCGCAGACCGTAATCAAATATCGCTATTGGCAGTTAGGTTTGGTTACATCAGTGCTTCAGAATCAAATATAGGCCATAGAGGATTTCAGAAGCTCTCATGGCACAAACCCCGGAAGCATATTTATGTTATTGACTTAAGCAAGCAGTGATTGTTTATCAAAATGTGATTTATTCAGTTTCTTGTTCCCTCTCTCTTTCAGTGATGAACAGCAGAAAGATTATCTGATGGAAAGAAGGGACTTAGCAATAGACTTCATATTCTCACTCGTGCTTATTGAGGTTTTAAAACAGGTAATAATAATTATTTCAATTTTGATTTAATAATTTACATTTTATTTTATTGTACTTATTTAATATAAAGTAATAAATAAATATATGAATTAATGAAATTCATTCTTTAATTATATTATATTATATTATTTAATTTATGTTAATTTATGTCTTTTTACTCTTCCTTTTTCTGGCTTTCTTTGTAGATCCCTCTCCACCCTCTTCTGGACGGCCTCATTCAGGAAGTCATTAACCTGGCCTTCAAACACTTTAAGTACAAAGAGGGGTAACGATCCATTCAAGTTATTTCCTCCACCCACCATAATCCATAATTTTCCTGCATGTGTTTGCATGAGTAAATCTGCCTAATAAGCATTTTACATTATTTTAATTTTCTCTCAGTCGAGTGTACTCACTGCAAATGTAAGTGCTGTTTAGCCAGTAAAAATTATGGTCTTTCTCTGTCCTGCAGGTACCTTGGGCCCAACACAACCAACATGCACATAGTGGCTGATCTGTATGCAGAGGTTGTCGGTGTCGTGGCCCAGTCCAGGTAAATTATGAAGCAGCAAAATCAGAACATATTTAGAGTTTAATATACAATTATGTGGAGTGAGATTTTGGACCAGTGAAACTATTTTCGCTTGATGTTGTGTTGGGCCACCACTGTAAAATCTGGATCCTAAACCAAAACCACATGCGTTTGCTTTAAAATTCACACTCGATAGCTCCATGATTCCTCTTGAAGCCAGCGACCTGGTTTCAAGCTCAAAATTATGGTGGCATTCTTCTTCCTGTGACAGAGTGTCTAGTGTTAGATGAAACACTAATGGGAGCCCATTACCCTGACAGACGAGACGTCTCGTCATGTTCACAGGGAGCTTCATCAGTGTCACAAAGATGGAGCTTCTCCCTATCAGTGTGAGAGCGCCAGTACTGACAGTAATGGCCTCTTTCCATATTTAAAAGTGTGAAAAATGTCCTTGTGGCTGAACTAATAATAAGGAAGTCTTAAAATTCTGGAGTCTACATATGTTTGTTGAAGTCGAACGACATGTTAGGTATGCATGGGTCTGTTCTTCTCCCCAGTGCAGTACATGATAAATAGCATAATTCAGTCAAACAGTGTGTCCAGTGCAAATACACATGGTTGCTTTATTTCTCTGAGTGGGAAAGTAGCCAGTTGGTTTGTAGCTCACCTAAAACAAACATCGAGTCTTGCAGAGAGAGATGCCTCCCTATTCCCCCTCCAGATGCCTTTCTAAATATAGGACTGAAGATCTCTCCCTTTGTCAGAGTGAACTCACAAACACACAAACACTCCCTAACACATGTGTACAAGAAACATCCAAGTCCCGGCCAAACAGAATCTGCTGACTTTGGTGGAATGGATTTAAACTTGGGCTTCCCATTGTAATTTGATTGAATTAATTTACTGATATTCTGATTATTATTAATTGCAGTTGGTTGCATATGTAATGAATATTGAGAAAAGCCCTCAGTTGAAGACAATTAAAAGAGAATTAAATAACAGACAAGTACTGAATGTGACTTTAAAAATCAGTTTATTGTTGTTGTTTTTTTTTGAGTTTAGTAAATTTTGAATAGATTTTTGGTCAATCTGTCTAAAGTAGACGTGGGATGCTTTCAGGCAGGAAACTTTTTTGTTTACTGCCTGCAGTATTTTTAAATTATGTACACATGTGGACTGACATCTTTACCCGTGTCTCATTGTATCTTGCTTCAGCATAAATTTGCATTTATTCATTTAGACTTACAAATGAGAAACATCATAAGCAATTTATCATAAGATATATTATGCAAATATGGATAAACAAGCAACAGCTTGTAGTTAAATCGCCATTGCAGAATGATGGGAATCAAACCAAAACTTTGCTGTTTTGCTATATTTTTATTATTATATTTATTTAGCTGTATTATTTTTTATAAATATTAATACCATTCCATTCGTCCCAGGTTTCCTGCAGTGAGGAAGAAGTTCATCTCAGAGTTGAAGGAGCTCAGGCAGAAAGAGCAGAGCCCGTATGTGGTCCAGAGCACCATCAGCCTCATTATGGGGGTCAAGTTCTTTCGTATTAAAATGTACCCAGTGGAAGATTTTGAAGCGTCTTTCCAGTTTATGCAGGTACACACCAAATCAATACCACAAATGTTCTATTTTAATTGACAAACAGTGTACACTATGATAAATAAAAATATTTCTCTTGTACTCTTATATGTTTTTAGGAGTGTGCTCAGTATTTCTTGGAGGTGAAAGATAAGGACATTAAACACTCTCTGGCTGGACTCTTCGTAGAGATACTCGTCCCTGTAGCCGCAGTAAGTACAGCCGTCTTTGCTGCAGTAAACACTGCCAAGCTAAGTATTTGAATGCTTAAATATTTTAAATATTTAAATGTGTTTTTTGTTTATGTATTAAATTAGAATTTGTTTGAGTAAGAAAAAGTTTACAGAATTCTGTATGCAGATTTAAATTTTTATGAGTTTCCTATTCAAACTGTAATTCATTCTCAACATGATGTTTCTCTTCAGACGGTAAAGAATGAGGTGAACGTGCCCTGTTTGAGAAACTTTGTGGAAATGCTCTACGATACAACGTTAGACCTGTCATCCAGGAAGAAACACTCTCTGGCAAGTCTGGCTCTCTTTTCCCAAGCTTGAGAGCAGTAGAGGGAGATGCATCAACAGTAATTGGCTCATAGCTGACATGTTTTTGCTGTCTGTGATGTTTCAAATAGTCCATCTCTAAAAAAATGTTCAAATTTTCAAAACTTAACATAACTGTTGATTTTATACATTCCTAACCTGTGGGACACAATAGCAAGCTGTGTGATGTGTGTGAGTTGTGCATTTTGACATTCTTGTTAAAGGGCATCGTTTCAGTTTATTTGTTTGCCACAAATTGCCACTAAATATTTTGCAATCCAGCTTAAAGATAACAACTCAAGTGGAAAATTATTATGACAGCAAAGTACTTTCTAAAATATGTTTGAGAGTAGTGCTTCTTAAAGTGTAGTTCTCAACCCAAAAATACCCATATACACTTAAATAAATAATGTGAAATTTTGTAAATAATTTACAATAATGAAATTACTAAGAGTAAATGTACTATCAGACATTTTCTTGGCAAATATTTTAATGAAACCATAGCAACATGGCTGCTGCAATTATTTTTACACTATTAAATTCATACCTGCTTTAAGCTGTCTAAGAATATTTAAAAATCTTTGTTTTTGTGTTTATTTTAATCACTTTTTGATTATAGCTTCGACCTGTTCAAACTATGGTTTTTTGATTGGAATTGTGGTTACCATGATTAATAATGATTTCAGTAGGAATTTGTGTGTGTCTGAATTGCTACAGATATAAAGAGGTGTAGGGGAGAGAGAGTTTGAATACACTTTGTTCTAGAGTGATTCACTGACTTTGATCAGTTTTCGAATTTTACAATTCTTATTAAGGACATACTGCATAATGTAATCATTGATCTGTCTTTTTTCTTTCTCAGGCTCTGTATCCATTGGTAACATGTCTGCTGTGTGTGAGCCAGAAGCAAATCTTTCTAAACAGATGGCACGTCTTCCTCAACAACTGCTTGTCCAACCTGAAAGTGAGTCTTTATGATCCACAAAACTTGTGTGATACAATAGACCTGAGATGACATCAGATTATGGATGAGCATATTGCAACAGATCACATGAAAAAATGAATGCAGTTTTGTTGTGCAAGGCAGTTGTGTAAGCATCATGTGATTCCATGTTCTTTTAGTCATTGGAGACCATCAGTCAAGTGCACAGAAATTTAAAGTGGCAGCTGTTATAAGCAAATAGCTGTTAAAAATGTGTGAAATGCAGAGGGAGGGCAGCAAAATGTAGGAAAGTTATGCATGCTTGAAGGGGAGGCAGGTAGGACAGGAGAATGCTTTAACATTAGCTTTAACATCTCATTGTACATTCTGTACTCAGCAATTCAGTCTTTATACCTGTGTCGGGGTGTGAGAGAGGTAGAGTGAAAGAATGAATGAAATGAGTTGGGGCAAGAAAAAGGAGGTGCAAAATAGCCATGAAGTGCAGCACTGAGAGTCCTTCTGGCAATGATGTTTAACAAGATGCTGGATCTTTCTTTCAAGCTTTCAGCTCTTAATCTGATTTCTGTTATCTCTCATTGTCTTTGAGTCTCAGGCAGTTGTCATGTTGTACTTGCAGCAGTCTGCTGCAGTTAGTCTGAGAGCTACTGACTTGTTATGTAATGAAGGTTTTGACCTGTAGGAAAAAGATCTGTTTGCTTTAGGCTACGTTTACACGACAACGATGTAGTCAAAAACAGAAAAGTTTTTCCCTTGCGTTTTTAAAAAGTTTCACATATACACGAATGAACATATAATGTTTACAACCTCCGCTGTTGGTTGTAATACTGGTGAAGTAAATCTACACTTTGCTGAAGAAGCATTAGCAAACTCTTGAGCAGCAACAACAGTACCATGTACTCCACCATTGTTGTGTATGTTTGTTCGCGCTTGCCTTTAAAATCGACACATACTGCGCATGTCTACATACCTAACACTTACTACGCACGCGCATAACGTCACCGTTTTCAAAGATACCCGTTTTGTGTGTTTACACGGAAACGATAACGGTGGCGTTTTCAAAAACTTGCACTTTGAAACCCGTTTTCAAAAACTTGCAC
>NW_015539902.1:1776962-1812266 GCF_001515605.1 Sinocyclocheilus anshuiensis
CGTTTTCAAAAACTTGCACTTTGAAACCCGTTTTCAAAAATATGCATTTTCAGTCCCCAAAACGCCATTGTCGTGTAAACGAACAGGCAAAACGTACAAAAAGTTTCCAGTTTTTGGCTGAAAACTTTGTCGCGTAAACAGCCCCTTAGTGTCCACGTTTGGTCAAAAGTCCAAGGAAATTTAACACCAAAGCCAAGAAACACAAAACATGAGAGAACAGACAGTTTAAAAGTATAAATCGACACGTTTCAGAAAGGCAGGACATAGAGGAGAAACAATAATGTACAGTATGTGGAAAAGAATGTGTTTTTTTAACCTTAAACCGCATAAACACATTTCATTACACCAAATCCACGACATGGCGGCGGCGCCGGCAACAACAATACTACAGCGAGAATCAAAGTTACACATTCTTTCTTTGCGTGAACATTTGGGCGGTGTTATGAAAATCTTCCCACACAGTGACGCAGACATGTGGGGGCATGTTTAAACGAGGCGTTTTAGGACGTAGACATGTGGGGGCGTGTTTAAACGAGGCGTTTTAGGAAGGCGTGGACGAGACTTAACTTTTATAAAGAATATCTCTTTGGGTTTGAGACTTTAGTCTTTGCAACTTTAGGGATCTTATCTATTCACGAACAGCTTGTAACACTCCAAAGAGAAAGGAAAACTTGAAATCGCATCATATGACCCCTTTAAAACAATACAATTAAATGTGTTAAAATATATATTATGAATCCATTTATTACATATAATTTTATATAAATGTTAATTTATTATAATTTATATAAATATTTATTTCTTATATAATTTTTCTTTCTTTTTTTAAGCTGATCTGTTGTTTGAAGCTTTTTATTGTTGAAATAATGTAAATTATGGAATTAGTGGAAATTATACAGACGTTTAAAAAGTGCACATATTTGGTGATCATAATTTATTAGATGCATCACAGGAACGTAACTGGAAATTACAGCGAAGTGCTCTTCTTTCAGAACAAAGACCATAAAATGGCCCGGGTGGCACTTGAATCTCTCTATCGGCTGCTGTGGGTCTACATGATCCGAATCAAATGTGAAAGCAACACTGCAACACAAAGGTAGCGTACTGAAAATCAGAAACATACAAGCCACAATTTAAGAAATATATTTCTAATGTAAGAAATATAATGGATATTTCAAATGCATTACACTGCCAGTGATGATGAAGAGTAAGATTTGATGATGTTGATTCTGATGATTGACATCTGTTAAGATGACGTTTTTATCTTTTTATCCATTCCAGCCGCCTCACCTCAATCATATCAACGCTGTTCCCTAAGGGTTCACGGAGCGTCGTTCCTAGAGACATGCCGCTCAACATATTTGTCAAGATAATTCAGTTCATTGCCCAGGTTTGACACCCACACACCTTTGTACACCTGATAAGCATCTAAGAAAATATTAGCTACACATCTATGTTTTTGTGTCATGGCTTTTTCATATAACACACAGTAATATCATCTTTGTTTCTCTCCTTTCTACAGGAAAGGCTGGATTTTGCAATGAAAGAAATAATATGTGATCTGCTGAGTGTTGGAAAATCAGCCAAAGCTTTCAGTTTAAATCCAGAGGTAATGTTTATTCTCAAACACACACCCCCACATGTTTGCTTCAAATGTTCTAATGTTTTTACATGAAGCTTAATTATAAATTCTACCTAAAATGCTCAAAAAAAAAAATTATTATAGAATTAAAATAGTATGTGATTTGCTGAGTGTTGGAAAATTTCTGTATAGCAAAGTAAACTTATACAAATACATTCATCCCAGTAGACTGAGTTGAGATCTTGTCATGAGAAAATGCATATTTGGTTTATTTTCTGATATCTGTGTGGTGTATGTCCAGAGAATGAACATTGCTCTGAGAGCATTCCTCGTCATAGCCGATAACCTGCAGCAGAAAGATGGTGAACCACCCATGCCGAACACAGGGGCCACTTTGCCTTCTGGGAACACTCTGAAGAAGAAAAAAACCTACCTCAGCAAAACTCTAACTGAGGAGGAAGCAAAACTTATAGGTCAGGCCACTGATATTGCGAACAGCTGCTTGTGTGTGCTTGAGTTTGTTGTGCAGCTTACAGTTTTTTATAGTCTGGATTGTTTATGCCGTTCCCTGCAGGTATGGCACTGTATTACTCCCAGGTCAGGAAGGCCATTGATAACATCCTGAGGCACTTGGACAAAGAGGTGGGCCGCTGCATGATGCTCACCAATGCCCAGATGCTTAACAAGGAACCTGAGGATATGATCACGTAAGCAGCTGTTTCTGGCCTGTCTCCACCTATTATTTACCTCTGAGTGTAACATGAGTGGGTGAAGGGAAATCTCACAACCAGACAACATACTGTATGAGTCACATCCAGCCCACACACCCTGTTTAGACAGTTTGACATTCTCTTTTTTTCCTGTTTCCTTTTGTTTCTCACTTTGTTTACTTTTGCATAACTCATCCCCTCTCTTTCTCGGGTCAGGGGTGAGAGAAAACCGAAGATTGACTTGTTCCGGACGTGTGTTGCGGCCATTCCCCGTATCCTGCCAGATGGCCTGTCCAAAATTGAGCTCATCGATCTCTTGGCCAGGTGAGGTTCACCACACACCCTTTGACTAAACAATGCACCGTGCAATAAAAAGCTATAATTGTCACTGATTGTTTTTCTTTTTGCATTTTGCAGACTGACGGTCCACATGGATGATGAACTCAGACTCATTGCCCAGAATTCCCTGCAGAGTCTGCTGCTAGACTTCTCCGACTGGCGAGAAGACGTGCTGTTCGGGTACACTAACTTCCTGCTGCGTGAAGTGCAGGACACACAGCAGGGCCTGCAGGACTCGTCTGTTAAACTGCTGCTGCATTTCCTGACGCAGTGGAGGCTGGCGATACAGGCGCCTGGAAAACGCTCGGCAGAGGTATCAGCATTATGTGCGACTTGGCGTTTGCATGAAAATGTTCTCTTTGCTGGCTGTGCTTATTTAGCCAATGTGAACAGTTCTTTGGAGTTGTGGGCATGATCGTGTGTATGTGTATATATTTGTTGACCTCAGATGGGAACTCACAGCAGCGGGAGCTCCAGACTGCCGCCCGAGCGCAGTCCTCACTCCACGGTGCTGCACGCTGTGGAGGGTCTGGCCCTGCTTCTGCTGTGCTCCTGCCAGACCAGCACCCGCAAACTGGCTGTGTCCGTCCTCCGAGAGATACGCTGCCTGTTTACAGCCATCGGACAAGCCGAGGTAAGACAATCTGCTGGAACTTTAGCAGATTAGGCCAGAAAAACACAACACAAAACCAAGTAATTAAACCAAACAACTAATTAAAGCAGAATTACACACAACAAGGCAGAATAAAATATTATAGATAAAGACAGAATATAATAAAAACAATTAGAATAGAAAAAGACACAATATAATCTTGTAGAAAAGGGCAATATAGTAAAGAAATAAAGATAGCATAAAATAGAAAAAAGACACAACAGAATACAAGGGAAAGGAACAGAACAGAATAAAATCAGATAGAATAATAAAAGACTAAGTAGTAAAAAAGAAAAAAGAAACAGAACAGAAGATAGCGTAGACGAATAAGACAGACAAAACAGAACAGAATCAGATTAGAAAAAAGATGATAGAATAAAAAAGAACAGAAAAGATATAATAGAATCTGATAAAATAGAAAAAGAAAATAGTGAAGCAAAAAAGATAGCATAGAATACAAAAAAGATAATAGAATAGAATATGCATAGAATAGAAAATGACAATAGAATAGAGAAATGAAATAGAGTAGACAAGAACAGAAATATAACAAGTAAAATAGAACAGAAAGAATTTGAATATAAAAACAATAGTTTGAAAGGGAAAAGAGAATTAAATAGAAAAGAAAAGAAATTAGTTTTATAGTTAAAATAATTTAAAACATACAGAATATAACCAAACATTAGGTTGGCACTAAAGCTTATTGACTGAATGTATTGAATTGCATTTGATGTCATGTGACCAGTTGAAATCATCCTAAATATGCATACACATGAAGTAGATTGATTTTAGACATAATACTAATCAGTACTAGACCTGTTAGTGCAGCATAAACATTATTCAACAAGAGCCTCATGACTGTCATGTGATTCTGCTCTCAGGATGACGATAAATCCATGATCGAGGTTATGGACCAACTGGCCCCCAGCGTGCTGGAGAGTTTCGTCCATGTGGCCGTCTCTGACTCTGTAGGCATTTCTCATTACACCAGCGGATGTGTTTCTGTTTGTATATCCATATGTTTAGGTGTCGTTCTCAGTATTGACCTCTACTTGCATAAAATTGATTTGTGCCACAAGGCTTTTATAGAACGCGGTCAACAAATGTTTCATAACACTCATGCATGCTTGCTCAAGTTCAGCTATTAAAATCGATGTTCTGTGAAGGCCACCCTGCCCATGAATCATCACGTGGACCTGCAGTGGCTGGTAGAGTGGAATGCACGCTTGGTAAACAGCCACTATGATGTAAAGAGCCCGTCTCACGTGTGGATCTTCGCTCAGTCAGTGAAGGACCCCTGGGTGCTCTGCCTCTATAGCTTCCTTAGGCCGGATCACCTCCCTAAGCACTGCTCCACCGCGCTCAGCTACGCCTGGCCCTACGCATTCACACGTCTACAGCTGCTTATGCCGCTAGTTGACCCAAAGTGAGTATTTACATTATCTTTACTCTTAAAACTTGCCGTTTTGATGATTTTTAGCACGAGTGCTGTCAGAAAAAATAGTTTAAAGAATAGACATTCATGTCCCCAGTAGAAATTATTTTTGAGCCCCTTTCTCTGGTCCCCCCCACAGCAGTCCCGTTTATGCCAAAAAGACCAGCACGTCTGGTCCAGCCGATGGCTATGTGACGCTGTGGAGGAATTACCTGATATTGTGCCTCGGTGTTGCCAAACCTAGTATCATGAGTCCAGGTCACCTGAGAGCCTCTACACCTGAAATCATGGCTACCACACCTGATGGCAGTGTCACGTATGACAACAAGGTACATTACACCCGTAGCAGTCATGATTCGGAAAATGAAAGAACTGTGATGTCATGGGAACATGTATGTGTTTATGATCAGGTGATAGGCACACCATCAGTGGCTTGGCTCCTGAAACAGCTGGTTCCTCTCATGAGATCGGAGAGTTTAGAGATCACTGAGTCTCTAGTCCTTGGCTTTGGACGAACAAATTCCCTTGTGTTCAGGTATTGTTTTTAATAAAGAAGCTTCTTTCTGAACCCAGTGTGCTATTTAGCATATTTGTGTCCAAAACCAGATTTTCATAGTTTTCATAGGGTTATTTCTTAAACCAGGGCAGTTTTACATCAGATATATCAAAGAACTCAGGAAACTGCTCTGGTCTTTTGCCACACACAGTGAGGAAGCTATGAAAAATATGTGTTTGAGAACAGCAAATGAAAAGAGCAGCAAGTAATGTGTGTGTCAAACAAAATATCTGTAGCGAATCAGCTCATGGGGAAATAGGAATAATTAATCATAACTAGTTATAATTAATTATACATATTTAGATCCGCTGTAGATATTTACTTGACCTCTCAGCAGAGATGACTGTCATTCCATTCTGATGTGTGCCGTTATTTAGAAGTGGACAGATATCTACAGATTCCGCAAGACTCTACTAGTAGTTCACTGAAGCAAAGGCAGTGTTGTTATTGTTAACTAAATCTAGAACTATTAAAAAATGTTTTCAGTAATTTGAATGCAGGTGAAACAAAATATAAATATTAGATGAAAAGCTATTAGAATCGTAGAATTTAAAAAACTATTCGAACTATTAGAATGTTAGAATTCAATGAAATTGGAAATGTTGCCCTGGCAACTACCTAAAAATAGATACGTTTAACATAAATACTAAAATGACTACGGTAAGTTAAAAATAAATATTATAAAAATATGAAAACAAATTTACTAAAACTAAATTAAAATTACAGAAAATATAAAAATAAAAGCTAATTCAAAATATTAATAAATACTATAGTATTGTATAAAAATACTAGAATAACACTGAGCACAAACTATTTAATGTAACCTAAAGGTTTTTCAACCCTAGACATATTGATTTTAATTTTGACATATTATGTCAGTTATGAATTCATAGCAGCACACTGCATAATAAAGCCATATTCCCACCAGGCTTTGGAGTCAAAAACATATTGATGGAAATATTTATGTTGCTTTCATACTGCGGATTTTTCATGACTGTTTCATACATGTGTGTTTGATTAGGGAGCTGGTGGAAGAACTCCATCCTCTAATGAAAGAAGCTCTGGAGAGGAGACCTGAGGTGAGAGCTCTGTCCTAATGCAGCTCTTTGGAAACGTTGGAAACCCCACAAATAACGTAATGGTCCATAGTGCAGTGGCAGTGCTCATGCACATTTTTAGATGTAAATTGACTCTCTCTGTGTTGTTCTTTCTTTATGTTTCTGTAGAATAAGAAGCGTAGAGAGCGGAGAGATCTGCTCCGGCTGCAGCTGCTGCGTATCTTTGAGCTTCTTGCTGACTCAGGGGTCATCAGTGACAGGTGAACTTGTCCACTCTCCCCACTAGGCCAGTATTGTGGACTTAAATAGTCAAATCCTGGGTTTACCTTTCTAAACTGATCTTATTTCACAACAAAGCAGGTCTTTGACCTCTGTTAAATTAAAAAGGGAAAGGGAAAGTCTTGTAAAAATCCCTTGTGCATCTGTTTTCTTCACTGCAGTACCAATGGGGCGTTGGAACGAGATTCCCTGGCTCTAGGAGCCCTTTTCCTGGAGTATGTCGATCTGACACGGATGCTCTTAGAAGCAGAGAATGACAAAGAGCTGGACATTTTGAAAGACATAAGAGCTCATTTCAGTGGAATGGTGGCAAACCTCATCCAGTGTATTCCAGGTAACGCACGGAGCCATTATTTTGAATATCCCTTATCTCTTTTAGGATTTAAAAATTAGCATTAGCATCTCAAATATCTTTCCCAGTGTACAATAAATACTGGAAATACTCCCAACTATACTCCATAATACCAAAGACCATAATGAGAGTGGGTCAGATATTTTAGCTGATATCCAAACAAGCCGCCTTTTCAAAGGCCCAATAGGCTCTAACACTGAATGAGTCACTTATTAAAGGCCCAGGAGCAGAGCTACGAATAGAACCGTTCTGGCTCTGATTAATACGTGCTGACTGACCAAGAAAAACCTCAGACCAGCAAAGCACAACATCCCCTCTGACACACAAGCAGCCTACATAAGCCCACCAGAAGCCCTGCATCACGGCTAGCTCTCAAATCAAAAGATGGTTGTGAGGTAGGGCTGTTTAGTGTTAACATACTGAAAAAATGAAATTGGTATTTTTTATGAATTAATATGACAAACTCAAAAGTGACAGTAAAGACATTTATAATGTCAAAAAAGAGTTTTATTTCAAATAAATGATGCTCTTTTGAACTTTCTATTCATCAATGGAAAAAAAGTATCAGTTTTCATAAAAGTGTTACATACTGTATATATTAAAATTATTACAAATGTTTTCTGAGTACCAAATCAGCATATTAAGATGATTTCTGAAGGATTATGTGACATATATAAAACAGTTATTTTAAATTGTAATAATATTTCACAATTTTCTTTAAATTGAATGTAGATTTGGTTGGCATAAGAAACTTCTTTTAAAAGCTTAAAAAATCTTACCAACCCAAACTTTTAAACTGTAGTGTTGAAGAATACCATTTCATTTTTGATTTTAAGTTGCCTGACCAAACATGTTGCTCTTTTGAACTTTCTATTCATCACTGATACTTTTATGAAAAGTATCAGTTTTCATAAAAGTGTTACATACTGTATATATTAAAATTATTACAAATGTTTTCTGAGTACCAAATCAGCATATTAAGATGATTTCTGAAGGATTATGTGACATATATAAAACAGTTATTTTAAATTGTAATAATATTTCACAATTTTCTTTAAATTGAATGTAGATTTGGTTGGCATAAGAAACTTCTTTTAAAAGCTTAAAAAATCTTACCAACCCAAACTTTTAAACTGTAGTGTTGAAGAATACCATTTCATTTTTGATTTTAAGTTGCCCGACCAAACATGTTTTACACTGTACCAAGCTGAGAGCAAAGAGATATTAAAAAATGTTCCTCAAGTCTCATTGGTGTTTTTCTCTTTAGTCCACAACAGGCGGTTATTGTTCCCCCAGCAGAGCTTGAGGCATCATCTCTTCATTCTCTTCAGCCAGTGGGCCGGACCCTTCAGTGTCATGTTCACACCTCTGGACCGCTATAGTGATCGCAACCATCAGATCACACGCTACCAGTACTGCGCTTTGAAGGTAAACCTGGACTAAAAATCTGGCAAGGCATTTTATCAAACGAGACTTTATTCCCTCATATTTGGCATATAGATAGACATATCTTGTAATTAAAGAAAGAGGAAGTTTAGAATTTGTTCGGTGCCATTTGTCTCTTTGGCTCATGTCACTTGAAGGAAGAAAATATACAGTCATGTTAGCAGTACTAAATCAAGTGAAAACATCTGAAATCCAATCTGGAAAGTACCTGTATGCTCAATTAAAAACTGGCGGGTGTCTTGCGGAAAATTCCCCAAGCTCTCTACACACTCTTTGTCCAAAAAGGCATGCACTTGGCAGTACCAGATGCTCTGACCTTTTTTTTTTAGTAGAAGGTGTGAAAAGCCTATTCTGTGTGTGTCACAATGGATCAGGGCTGTTAGAAAGAAGTACCTTGTGTGTTAAGTTTAAAAGCAGTGTGTAATTTCAGTCTCATGATGACGATTCATTTTAAAGTCTTATTCCTGTCGGAACTGTGGTTTGTCCACATGCTCCAAACCATTGAGCTCTGTTATGAGATTTTCTTTGATGTAATGCTTTGTTTCTGTGTGTACATGGTTTGTTGTCAGGCTATGTCAGCGGTATTATGCTGTGGCCCTGTGTTCGATAACGTGGGCCTTTCTACAGACGGATACCTGTACAAGTGGCTGGACAATATCTTAGCCTGCCATGATCTCCGGGTAAGCATTCACTCACTCCTTTTTATTTTTGGAACGGTTCCTGTGTCAGCTGTAGTCTTTGTCTTAACCTGTTGATGCTGAACAGCCTTCCTGTTTCAATTTTATAGCTGCTTTTTATCAGGTCTAATACCTGTCATTAAAACTTAACCAACAAGCCTGTCAGGACTGGCCTGTGAGCACATTTTGTTTTATTTGCTTTTCTGCTTTATTGACTTTATTGATTCTGTGTTGTCAACCATTTAAATGAGTTTTATCTTGTTTGTTTAGGTTTGCAATTAAAGTTGAGATTAATGACTAGCACATTGGAATAACTTTCATTCTGCTTTGATTATGGGAAAAGCACAAATTTAAACACTCACGTTTATATCACCGCCCTGGGCTGCAGGTGCATCGGCTGGGCTGTGAGGTTGTTATCTTGCTCCTGGAACTGAACCCAGATCAGGTGAATCTTTTTAACTGGGCTGTGGATCGCTGCTTCACTGGATCATACCAGCTCGCTTCAGGGTGCTTCAAAGCTATTGCTACTGTGTGCGGTAGCAGGTAATTGGAGCCTTCCTCATTGCCATGGTCACCTTTAATGACATTTTCAGAAAGCAGATCATACATTTTTTTTAATCCTGTGTTTTGTTCTTACTTTTCAGGAATTATCCGTGTGACATCGTGACCCTTTTGAATCTGGTGTTGTTTAAGTCATCTGACACAAGCAGAGAGATTTACGAGATATCCATGCAGCTCATGCAGGTACCTGATGCATTTTTTTTCAATCAGTTGTTCAGATTTTTACTTGCCTTTCTTGTATTTTCTATGGCTGAAAGATTTATTTATGCATGTTTTTATAAGTGTCAGAAAGTAATGTATATACAAGTTTTCCCTCCAAAAATAAATAAATAAATACATTGCTAGCTCTAAAATATTTTTTTCTATTTTTTTTTCTGTCATGCAGGTTCTAGAGTCCAAGTTGTCCGTTTACTCAAAGAGGATTGTGGGGCAGAAATCAGGAAATATCTTGCATGGCACACATGGTCCTTTACCGCCACTATACAGCGTCTCTCTCTTCCAGCTCTCAAATCAGCTGGCCTGCATGTATCCTGAACTCACCCTGCCACTCTTCTCAGGTAGGGTGTGCATGTCTGTGTCTGTGACACACTTACTCATGCTTTACAAGGAATAGCTCTTAGCCACATGTTTGGATGCGTCACCAAACTGTTGGTCCACCAAAAGCAAATCAACACCTACATGCAAAAGAATGGGCCTGGTTGAACGTGCTCTGTTATTGTTCTGCAGCTCAACATTTGACCTTGCACTAAACCTGCCCACTAATTTTTTTTATCCGCAATCATTTCACACATGCAGAGGTAAGCCAGAGGTTCTCCACCACTCACCCTAATGGCAGACAGATCATGCTGACCTACCTGCTGCCGTGGCTGAACAATATAGAGCTGGTTGATACAGGACTGCTTCCCCCGACCTCCAGCCCGTGCACTCCAGAGGAAGAGGCTCGTGAGCAGTCTGACAACCTGGGAATCGCCCACAGGCTCAGAGGCAACGGTTGGGGCTCTCTGCAGGCCACCTCACTGGTCCTAAACAACCTCATGTTCATGACCGCAAAGGTGAGAGGCACTGCATTGTGTAAATAGCCAGTTGTGGTAATGACTCAACCCATCCAAATGAAAAAGGCTCAAATTACTGTAGATATCTTTAATATCTCAGTTGAATCTACCAGACTGAAAAGAGAATGAGGAGGAGAGGAAGGCTAAATTATGATTATTTATGACGTTTATGCAAGAATTATTGCCTTACATTACACAATGCTATAATACAGTGCAATGAAAGTGTTGAAAATGGCCTCTTTGAAGATTCGGCAATCAACTAAAATGTTGTTTTTGTGTGGTTTTTCCATCAGTATGGAGATGAAGTCCCAGGTCCTGAGATGGAGAATGCCTGGAATGCTCTTGTGGCCAATGACAAGTGGAGTAACAACCTGAGAATAACGTTGCAGTTCCTCATAAGCTTGTGTGGAGTCAGCAGTGACACTACACTGCTGCCTTATGTAAGGAAAACACACATATGGACACTCTTTTAATCATTAGATGTTTATAATGGACTAAATTTGTTTCGAACTGTTTTTAGATTAAGAAAGTGGTGATATATCTGTGTCGGAACAACACCATTCAGACCATGGAGGAGCTGCTCTTTGAGCTTCAGCAGACAGACCCGGTAAACCCAGTGGTCCTACACTGTGACAACCCACCGTTTTACCGCTTTGTTGCCAGCAACAAGACCTCTGTTGTGGCCTCAGGTGAGGCACATATCCCTTGGGGGGTTTAGCAGCTTTTTTTTTATTTTCAATGCAGTGTCAGAAGAAATTTATTTCTTAATAAATGTAAGATTTTTCAGAAGAGAAGATCTATAACCTGTAAATTATTCAAAGCAGTAATTCAATTAATACATAATTCAGTATGCAAATTAACATATAGTCGCTTATAAATGTAGTTCTAGCTCAGTTGAGCAGTGACAGTTCTATGGCTTTGGTCCATTCCATTGCAGAACCCTGGGTTGTGCTGTATTGAATGCTTTGAATTTTATAACCCAATGTATGGTTCTGACCTAATAATAGTTAAATATTCAGTTTTTTGTTTGTTTGCAAAGGCACAACATCTAGCAGCAATACGGTAGTGGCCGGGCAAGAAAACTTCCAGGAGACAGATGAGGCAAAGATCGTCAGAGAGAATGAAGAGAGGTAGATCTTTCTTCATGTAACTTTGATTTCCTTAAAAAGTTTTAATTAATACATTTTTTTTAATACACTAAATTCTCCAAAACACATGGGCTGTAAGTTCTCATCCACCACATATATACTAAGTAGGCAGCTACTGAACAGCCAGTTAATACATGTTATGTCAATATGCATGTGCATTTTATGTTCCCTAACATGTATTTTGTGCACACATTTTCTCAGGTTAAGCAATGCAGCCCGGGCTCATAACCGCCTGGAATCACGCTACAGCAACAGCTCAGGAGGTTCTTACGATGAGGAGAAGAGTAAGTTCTTCATCTGACCTGTATTATGGATGTAGTTATGGACGACTTTACGGTTCACAGAGCCGTGTGTGCAACTCCAGACTTTATAGGTTACAGTCAGTAATCCCCCAGATTACCAGAACAGAGCAACAGATGGTTCACAGCTGTCAATCCACACACTGACACATATGACTAAGGATACATTTACACTCATTGTTTTACGATTTCTAACAACTGACAACTGTACATGTGACTTACCTTTTGGTGCATACTGTATATACCAATAATACATGCTCACTAGAGCATTGCGTCTCCGTATTAAAGAATTCGGTACTGAAATTAAGGTCGCTAGTTGTGCACAAGTATTTGTGAGTTTTGGGTGTGGGAGCTGCCAGCTTTTGTCCTGCCTACATACCTGCCACGACAGCTGATGGCCGAGTGGCAAGATGGCAGCTCTAATGGAGATGAATGATAAGTTAATTGCATGATGCGCTTTGAATCGACTCATCGCACCAGATGGTAATATGAAGTGACAGAGTGAAATTCCTCTTTAATTTAAATTAATAATTAATTAAAATGTATTAATTTATTATTTAATTTTAATGCATTAATCATTTTTATTCAAAATCATCAGTTTATTTAGAATGATTAATTTTGTAGATTAATATAAAGATTAAATAACATATAATACTTTATGATAGTGGACATTTCAAGATTATTTTAGAAATATTTCCTGATTTATTGTGGTTATGGAAACTCAGATTCAGATGATTCGACTGATTTGATGTTAAATTATATGTAACACTATAGACACATTTCAAAATGTTTCTAATTATAAAGCTTTCTGGAATGCTTGATTGTGATTGATCAGTCATAGCATTCTGTGTATTTTTTTACCATTGTGTCCTACATAACTGTGCCGGTTTCACATCTCTTGTATCACTCTGGTCTATTTCTACTTTCTGGAGTCAATATTTAATGCCAGTTTATTCAATTATGGTATTTGGTATGGTATTTTGGTTACCCTGTTCACGTTGGTGTCTTAGTAACTCTGTTTTACTGTAATGCCCAGCTGAGTTTTGACTCCTATTGTGTGTGTTAACAGATGACCCTCTACCTCCGTATGCTGCCTGGTTGATCAGTGTATTGGAGAGTAACAGACCTCAGCCTCTTCCCATGCCTGTGAACGGAGGCTGTTGGGCCCCGTTGGTGGACTACCTGCCCGAGACCATCACCCCACGGGGACCCCTTCACAGGTACCAGCCGAGCGTTCCTTATGCTTTTGTCTTCCTTTGCATTTTAATGAAGTCAGACTGAATGAGAACAGAGATTTATGAAAAGTGTTAAATGTCCAACCCTCCTACTCTCAAAACATTTACACAGACATACATGGATTTACACCATAAACTCATCCTTACACAGTTGCTTTGGTTCATATGCAGCGAATGGATTTAATTAAGCCAATCCCATAAAACCCACTTGTGTTAGTTTGCTCTAGCATTTTACAGCAGTTGCCCACAACTCTGTTTTGTTTACAAGAGAGGAGCTGTTGTTCCGTTACCATGACAAAAGTTCTTACCAGCATCCTTCTGACGTTCAATGATTTTTCAGGAGGGAGGTACAGACGGTCAGGCATGCATCAAAGGATGGTGCAACAACATATTTGGGATTTTTATAAAATATCTGTCAGGTTCATCAGATCTGTGCAGACTTGCGCTGACACCTGAAGAGTCGGCTATACATCAAAACTCATGAGTTATTGAAAATATGAGCAGAATTGCATAACAGGAATAACTGCTAAAAGTAAACTCCCCTCTTTGTTTTCTGTCTGGATATGCGCAAGCCAAATGAAGAGCCATCTGTCTATACCAGTCGGTAATTTAATGGATCTTGAATTGAATTAGGTGATTCACAGTCACAGCTGGGCTCGACCCTGTATGCCTTCATTTTAGACCTTTTTGCCATTTTGATAGATAAAATAGCAAAGCGAGGATGGGAAATAATGGACAGAAGAGATGCAATCAAGATTGTGAAATGTTGCATGCCAGATTCGAACTTGCATCATCCACATGAGCACTAGGCCACAGTTCCCTGTCTTATTATATATGTACATCTTTCAGTGGATGCTGCAACCAATCAGGTTAAGTATGTAACACTATTCTTGTTACATGTGTGTGCCGGCAGGTGTAACATAGCTGTAATCTTCATGACGGAGATGGTGGTGGACCACAGCGTCAGAGAAGACTGGGCGCTACACCTGCCGCTGCTTCTTCATGCTCTCTTCCTAGGTAAGCACTCTTTTATTTTCTCTTTCTCACCTCATCTTTTTATCTCACTTTTTTCAGTGTTATTAAAATGTGGAGAACCCCCTGATCTAGACTGTACCTTTTTTAGCTAAAAGATATGAGGGAGTTTATGTTTGGATATCTCTCCGTGAGAACGCACTCACATCTTTGGTCTGGGCTACTGTATATAGTGCCCACATTCTCCACCGTAATTCACCCCAGCAGTCTGTCTGAATAACACAGCACAACAATGCCAGAAATGTGAAAAATGTCTGTGATGGAAAACGAGAAGGAGAAGGAAAGACAGAGGTGGCTGGCGAAATGCCATCTACTCATGGCTTATCTCTCTCAGACACTTGATGTCGTCAGCACCTCCTGCCCACAACATGTTCCTCTTTATGTCTTTTGCCGCACCTGTGAACTTTTTCAATGCCCTTTGTTTTTCCTTAAAAAAAGATTTGTAAGCTCAGTAATGGATCACAACACTACAAACTCTGATTTGAAATGAAAAATATTTGAAACTTGTATTTAATAAATAATATGAAAACAACATTAAAATATTGATTTATAGTATTCAGATATTTATAGATGCATTGTGGGAGTGGGCAGTTGACATTTTATGATTCTTTTGTTCCTATGATAACTCCATCAGTGGAATTCTCTGCGGGGCTGTGGTTAGTGTAGTTCTTGATCAGTAATTCACCCTTCGCAGGGAGTTTGTTTGACAGGCGATCTGACCAATCATAATGCAGAATCTAACATTTTGTTCAACTAACAAACCAGTCAGGAGAGTGTATCCATGTCGTGAACTTGAAAAATGGTGTATTGACATCTTTGTGAGGTTGAAACGATACCTTCTGATGTTCATTCATGTTTATTTCGTGCTATAACTAGTAAAGAGGAAGAGATGATCGGTTCACATGCCGCTTGAACTGAGGCACTACAGCGATCTGTCACGGCACAGTAAAGAGCCACAAAATGGTATATATTGTTGTAATTTCTTAAAAAATTACAAAATTTGAAAGCTGAGACTTTCCCAGCAGGCACAGGACGTCAAAATAACGTCAGGTTGACGTTGGACATGACGTCAGACAGATGTTGCATTTTGGTTGAGAATGAAAACCAGGTTGACGGCAGTATTTGACGCCAATTTGACATTGACTTAATGTTGGATTTTGGTTACACAACCTAAAAACAACAAATATCAACATCAGCTGCCGTCGGTATTGGACATCAAATTAACATTGACATTAGACATTGAATTGATATTGAATTTTGGTCACCCGATGTCGCAACCGAAATTTAACCAAATATCAACGTCTTATGACATTGTATGCCTGCTGGGAATTTGTTTCATACCAGAAGTAACCTGCTCTGTCTTTTCTGTCGGTGCGTTGTCAGTTTCCTCTTTGCTCCGTGATGTCTTTTTCACTGCGTGAGAACATGATGTGTGGTGTGAGAGCAGCATAGCTTGTCGGACGTAGCAACAGTAACTAAGGGGGGCAGGTTTTTGCGAAGGGTCAGTTAAGCATCATATTTAATGAACTTCAAATCACAAATAACAACATATAATTTCTGTGCTCATGGCAAGTCTGAAAATTTGTACAATTTAAATGTTTGCAAAAAAATGTCCTGAACAATTGCACTCTATTACAAGTGTGCATTGTTGCACAGAGCCATATTTTGTGTTCTGTGCTTCTCCTTGGAATGTATTATACATGATGCATTATCCGCGTTATGCAACTGTACAACAGTGGGAACACCCTTTGAAAGTAATTTAGTTCAGGTTCAGAATGTTGTTCATTCCTGTCCACTTCATTGACTTCTTTTCTATTCAGCCCAAATCAGTTCAGTTCATTTACCTGTGCATCTCTGTCCTCTCAGGTTTGGATCATTACCGGCCAGAGGTATTTGAGCACAGCAAGAGGTTACTCCTGCATCTCCTCATCGCCCTCTCCTGCAACAACAACTTCCAGGTCATCGCCTCTGTCCTGTTACTAACCAGAGAGATTGGCGACAACAAGACGCTCACCGTTAAATCCAGCTACCAGCCCGAATACCTCTACACAGGTACAATCATTTCTCTACCCAGAATCCAACATGACACAAAAAGACACCAACAACTGACAGAAATAAACATAGACTGTTTATTTATTTCATTGCGCAAAAAGAATTCCAGTTTCTTGCTAGAAGTTTTGTTTTATTTCCCATAAAAACCAAAATCACAGTAAAGTTTCAAATTGTGCTCAGATATGCCAAGATACAAAAGTCTGCAGGAAAAACATTTACGACAAAGTGAACACTCAAATCAATCGTGATATATGGAGAGCAACCTGTAAAAATTTCCTCTGGGTACGGTCTTTACCCACAATTCCTTGTTTTAAGTACAACAACTGTACAAGAACATTACAGTCATGCCAACTTGCACAGCAAGATAAATGCACAAAAAAAAACAGAGAGACTTTGCATTAAACTCATCTGACCTCATTTTGTCACATCACCTGCAGCAAAGAGAAGACACCTACATTTTCAACAGCTTAAATTTACAAATGAGGAAGTAGGTAACTATTATGAAGCTAAAGCCCAAGGGTGAGGATTTAATTCTCTTTGGCATAGAATTCAAAGTATTTTTGGCAGCTGTTTGTCTTTCTCACTATAGAAGAGACTGAGGTAATTAGGACAGACACCCTGCCAAGTCCCAGTTTGCATTATGACTGAGGTTTTTCGGGCATTTAATCTTTTATCCTGAATGTCACTGATGTTTCTGTTTCCTTGTTTACTGACACCTGAATAGACACATGTGAAAAGTCACCGCTGACAATTAAAGCTTGGAATACAAATCACATTTTTTAGATGTTTTGGCTCCTATTTTGATCGTACAGACATGCAGCGAAGACTACTGGCGAATTTGAAATGGAGAAAAGCCTAATATTGAAACAAGGCCCGCAGACACAATAATAAGAAAAGAAAAATGTTTAAGTATTTACAGATTTGCTGTACTGTTTATAACCTGCATGAATTGCGTAACTAAACCACTCTTTCGTCTGAACAGGGGGGTTCGACTTTCTGCGGGAGTGGCAGACATCACCAGTGGCGGATTCCGGACTAAGCTCGTCCTCCACCTCCTCTAGTGTGAGCCTGGGAGGAAGCATCGGAAACCTGCCACAAATCACAGCTGACCTGGAGGAGCTGGACGAGTCCTCCACAGAATCAGATGAGAAAACCAACAAGCTCATTGAGTTCCTCACCACCAGGTTTGTGGCAAAGATACAGCTTTTTAGCAGTTGTTTCGATATATGTGGATGAAAATAGATTGAAACTCAAATGGGAGGGTTTTTTCAGGCACATAAGACACTAATCTAGAATGCATAAATATGATTATCAGGATGACAAGACAAAATGGATGGTGCATCAACTATCAAATATTCATAAGCTCACACATCCTCTAGTGGCCAAAGATCAAAATATTTTTTATTTTTAAATACAATTCTAAATAATTATGCCATCATTTATTATTAATTATTATTCTTTTAATATTTTAATTACTTAAATTCGTTTTTTTAAATTATACATTTTATTTTATTTGTTTCACATTTGAAATTCACACACAGGCAATTTTGATAAATATCTCGAAACATATATTGTTTCCATTTTTTCCCCAGCAAAACTATTGGGTATTTCCCAGAGTCATTAAATCAGCCATTTAGAGAGCAGTAGTTTATGTATTTGTGATTTTGGTGGTGGTGGTGGTACAGTGCATGGAGTACTGTCCTGTCCTTACTCAGGGCTTTCGGACCGCTTTGGTGCCATGAAGACATCATGCCAAAGAACCCCAACTCTAAGAGCACTGAGCAGCTCACCAACTTCCTGCGGCATGTGGTTTCTGTGTTCAAGGAGTCCAAATCAGGTAATTACCAAACATTGTTAGTGCATTTACAGTATGTGTCATATTTACAGAATGTAATATCCCCTATACAGTATATTGGAACAGTGGTTGTTTGATAAGCGACTGATAAGTGTCATGTGTCAGATTTCCATCTAGAGCATCAGCTGAGTGACGTTGCTTTGCAGACGGCCCTCTGCAGCTCCTCCCGCCATTATGCCGGGCGCTCGTTCCAGATCTTCCGCACCCTGAGACAACCCCTCTCTGCCCACGCAGTGTCCGACCTGCTCTCACGGCTGGTGGAGGTTGTGGGGGAACATGGGGATGAAGTACAGGTGTGCATCCATCAGCAAGAGTATTAAAAAACATCCATGCAATAAACGCTGTAATTATATAGTTCTCTGGAATACTTCAGCTCGATTGGTTAAATGCATTTGGTGGTCAAATAATTCTTAGTTTCAATCTTATTGCGATAATTTTTTTATCTTTTTGCCTGCCAGGGTTACGTAATGGAGATTTTACTCACTCTGGAGTCTGTTGTGGATAATTTAGCTGAATGTCTGAACAACAGTGAACTTATGGCAGCTTTGACGAGGTGAGAATTACATGCTGTATATTATGTTTTCCTACCATTTCAACCTAAAATGTTTTATAGCCACGGTACACTACTGTTCAAAAGTTTGGAAATTGTAATAATATTTCACAATATTACTGTTTTTCTGTATTATGGGTCAATAAATGCAGCCTTGGTAAGAATAAGAGATTTTTTTCAAAAACATTAAAAACTTTTACCAAAACTTTGGAATGGTATTATTAATAACAATATAGCAGGATGGAAAAAAATATTAAATTATTCATTTGTTTTTCTTAACATACCTGCAATGTCTCTTCCATGTACAGAGATTCCTCTCCAGACTTCCTGATGAGCGGGAAGCTAAACCCAAATCGTAAGAGCACAGGGCAGCTGAACCTGCACCAAGAGGGTGGCACTAACGAGCGGAACAGGCACCAGCGCAGTTACTCCGTCCCTAAGAAGTTTGGCGAAAGCGGGGAAAACTCATCCTCCAACCCTCCTCGCAGTGCCACGCTGGACCGCATCCAAGCCTGTACCCAACAAGGTCTCGCCCGATCGGCCCGCAGTACATCCTCCAACTCTACCCGCGCCGACACAAGTGTCATCACCGACCCCTCCCACTCCAGTCACCCCGCCAACCTGCTCGCCACCGTCTTCTGGGTGGCGGTGTCACTCATGGAGTCAGACTTTGAATTCGAATACCAGATGTCATTGAGGCTGGTTCACAAACTGCTGGCACGGGTTCCGTTGGATCTGCAGGAGAACAGGGAGAGACTAGAGAAGCTCCAGGCCCAGCTGAGGTGGAGTGGCTTTTCCGGGCTGCAGCAGCTGCTCCTGAAGGGATTCACTTCTCCGGCCACAAATGATCTTACGCTTCAGCTGTTCTGTCAGCTTACACCTGTTTCACGAGTGCCAGTAGTGGACACATCGCAGTCTATAGGTGGGTAGAATGCTATTGGCACAATTTTAAAACCTGTTTACACAGGTCTAATGTGACTAAACGACTCAAAAGCAGTGACAAAAACAGTACTTGCTTACTACTCCTGTCTCTTTGTAGACTTTGTCAGTGTACAAACTGTGTGTTTAAACTAGGCTGGCTTGAGCATTCAGAGTCATGTCATGTTTTGTTGGTAGCTTTTGTGTCCGTAAGCCTGTTTTTTTTAAGTTAATGATTTCTTTGTTACCATAAGTTGTCTTTTTTGTTGTAAAAAAAACTGACTGGTCTACTTGCCTGTAGCTATTTGCATACTGAAGCAAGACTGAAGAGTTGATTCTAGTGTTCCGTCAACAGAAAACAAGATGTTGATACACTATTTTATTACACTAAACCAAAGCCTAAAATCCATGCTTACTTTTGTTTTAAAATCTTGCTATTCAAATGTGTCTTTAATCTATAAGAGTGAAGGCTGCTCAACCTGATATGCTTTTACATTGTTCTACTTTGAAATGTCTGTGATATTTAGCTGCTTTCCTTTAAAGGGGTCATATGATGCTTTTTTAAAGATCATTATTTTGATCTTGAAATCGCATCATATGACCCCTTTAACTTCTTTTCATGTTTTATTCTCTGCCTGCTCAGGTTTTCCTCTGAATGTGCTTTGTCTGCTGCCTCACTTGGTGCAACACTTCGGTAGCCCTACGCAGTTTTGTAAAGAAAGCGCTGAGAGGATCGCACAGGTCTGCCCAGCCTCCTTTTCTCTACACACTCCTATTATGAAACACACCCTGCACTTCATTGACATTTACACCTGAATGTGAAGACCAACTTGACTCGTTCTCAACACCTAATCCTGTATTATATCCAACTTCAAAAGTGTTTTTTTCTAGACTTATTAGGCATTTAACAAGACAGCTGACTCACAGCATGCATGTATTTACAATAAAATCTCAGCTAGCGTCCATATTTCTGCAGCCTTATTTAGATCAACAAAATGCTGGTCAGTAGTAGCAGCACACATATCTAACTGTATATAGTGACACAACTGACCACAATAAATAATTAATATTACACCATATAAGTATAAAATTATCTAATGAGTTCCCAAAGGTTTAAATACCTACTATATGTAATTTATGACTGTTAATATGACTGTTTCTGGTGTGCTTTCTAGGTGTGTCTGGAGGAGAAAGACAAGAACACTAAACTTTCTCACCTAGCTCATGTAATGACTCTATATAAGACTCGTTCTTACACCAGAGACCCCTTCTCGTGGGTTAATGTGGTCTGCCGCTACCTGCATGAGGCCTTTTCGGACATCACACTCAGTCTGGTGACATATATGGCTGAGGTGAGCTGTCCTAAAGCTTAAATGTCCAAATATAAGCCACAAAATTATAGATATGCTGCAGCTGATATAATATGTGAAGAGCACCCATTTAATACCAGCTCTCTTCATAGTTGCTAGATAAAGGATTACCCAGCATGCAACAGCCCCTGCTGCAGATCATCTACAGTCTGCTGAGCCACATGGATTTGGCAGGAATTCAGGTCAAACTTTTCAATGTAGAGGTGCTAAAGACCATCGAGAAATTTGTACAGGTGAAATCCTTCTGTTGAACCACTTGATTTAGGATTCATCTGGTCATTTTTAAGAATTTCAGTCTCATTTTTCATACCAATATGTGTGTGTCCTCTAGACGGTTCACTGGAAGGAAGCTCTGAACATTTTGAAGCTGGTTGTTTCCCGTTCTGCCAGCCTATCCCTGCCGTCCTATGCCCATGGTGACTTAGCCCACCTGGAGGTTAGCCGTATGATGTGGGATGGCTCATCTAAAGCCCTGCCAGGAAAGACACTGGAATTCCATTTTGACATATCTGAGGTACTTTACACAGTGCACACAATACATTTTGTTGTTCAATTGTTCACATGAATGCTTTTTTGTCTTTGTTGTAGGCAAAAACAACGTTAATACTTTTGAAAATATCAGTTTTCAGTTAGATTATACACCACAGGTTCTCTGACTCATTCACCTCTTCAGGTGTGGCCGTTGTTGTTTTTGAACATGCATTGGTTATCAGATCCCATGAAGGGCGCTGCCTCTTTTCCTTTGTTTTTGGTACATTTTAGACCAAAGGGAAGGCGCTCAGGTTCTCAGCTTAATTTCAGATGGAGAAATGGGGATAATAGTCAATGGAAGTTTGGGGAGATGTGTTTTGACTGCATTTGTGATTAATAACCGCTCTGAATAAAGTGTGGTTGAGATCCTGCCTCTCTGAGGGTTTTAACTGCAACCTAATAAACAAAAGGATGTGATGTCCTTATAGAGCAAGTTAAGAAAAAGTGACTACTTTTTGTGTGGTTTGAATCAAGCGGCAACCTTCCGGTCTCCCTCTTGAAACCAACACGGCAGTGACTTAAAATGCAATTCATCGACTGATCGCTAGAGGCAGGCTCCAAAAGGGAGTCAGTCCCATAGACTCCCCATGTTAAAACTTTACAGCAGAAAAAAATGTTTACAGCCTGGTACAAAAAGTGGTTTTGGTCTATATCGCTAATTTTGCCTTTCATGACAACTGTGAAGGGGGGTGGATTTTTTGATAACTCATCCATTTAAATTATATTAAGCCTTAAATTTATGCATAATTAAGGGCGTGGCCACTCGAGTGACAGGTGGATTGCCGCTGCTGTCACCACCCACGTCCCGCCTTTTTGCCCATTTTTGATTATCCGGGAGTGACTCGCAGCCAAGATGGCAACAGCCATCTCCGCGCAAGTTTGCTTGAGCTTCAAAAATGCTGTTCAGAAACCTACAGGTGACGCCACGGACACTACGTCCATGTTTTTTTACAGTCTATGGTTTGAATACTGAATAAGTTAATGAACGTAAAACCTAAAACAATCTTAGTTTGATTGGAAGTTAATAGTAACTGGAGAATGATATCCATTTGCATTCAGCTGGTGCAGGAACTACCAGAAGTGCTGCTTTCTCCAGGTATAACAAAGACCTTCTTGCAGCCAACTTTGTGTATGATTGCCCTCTTGTGGCTGCATGCACTACTACAGGAAACCCTCAGTTCCTAGAATTGAGTCCTTGCCTCTGGTCCACCCTGATGAAAGTAGTGATATCCCGTCCAGATGTAGCATGTGCACAATGATAAGGAGTTCAGCAATTAGGCTGTTTTTCCACACATGCTTGTTTATCTACAGGAAGGCTGTGACTCATGGGTAGAGTGAGTCTGTGAGTGTCTACAAACTGCTCAGAGCCTGTTGTTGTGCTGGAGTGCTCATATTTGTGTAGGGGTTTACGTGTCTATGTTCAGTCTATATTGTAAAATATGTTTTTAAATGAGTTATATATGTATTGTGTGCATGTATGTGTTTGTGTTTGTGTCCAGACGCCGGTTATTGGCCACAGATATGATGACCTGCAGGGATCAGGAGGGAGAGATGGGAAAGCCCGCGCGATCGCAGTGACCCGTAGCACGTCCTCTACCTCTTCAGGGTCCAATTCAAACACCGTCCTGGTGCCAGTCAGCTGGAAACGGCCACAATCATCACAGGTGACAAACATTTCATGCTGTTCATATTAGTCAAGGTACAAAGGAGGGAAACTTAATTTCATTCTCTTGTGCAGCTTTAAACGGTGTATTTTAGCTTCCTCTTTGTTCCTAATTACATTAAATCAGAGTCTGCTTTTCAACTGGTATTTTCCTTTTGTTTAACAGAAGCGAACAAGAGAGAAGCTAGTGAATGTTCTATCACTCTGCGGACAGGAAGTTGGCCTCACCAAGAATCCATCTGTAAGGCCTCACTGTCACTGTTGCTTTATATGACACTTATCACTTTGGTCTCATAGACTGCAGGAATAATAGATTAAATCTGTGATTATATTATATTAATAAAAACCCTAATTACTGTGCATCTAATGCCATAACAAATAAAAGACAAGTCTAAGTTTTACAAGGCATTATAGTAATTGGACCATTGCATGATACTTTCTTTGCATACCCAGACTCCATGCTGACTCCACTGTCATGTTTGTTTGTCTCAGGTGATCTTCTCATCTTGTGGAGATCTGGACCTCATGGAGCATCAGCCCAGTCAGGTGTCCTCTGAGGATGGGACCCGGGAGGACACTCTGGATGATACCACATCAGAGCAGCAGTTCAGAGTCTTCAGGGACTTTGACTTCCTGGATGTAGAGCTGGAAGATGGAGAGGCGAGTAGAAAATCTGATTGTTTTTGTTTCACACACATTTGGAATTTTTATATTACAAATCTGTTTTATTCAGTAAAGAAATTGATACTTCTGTTCAGCATGGATGCGTTAACATGATCAAAAGGGACAGTCACAACATTTATAAGGATTTCTATTTCAAATATATGCTGTTCTTTTGAACTATCTTATATATACTACTGAAGAACTGTTAAAATGTTGATTTCTAAATACTTGACTATCTCTGTAGGCTTTATGTCTCTAACAAATACATTTGCAAACTAAGAACTGATTCCTTCCTTTTCCTTTAAAAATTATTTTGGTTAATGTAATTGGATGTCATGTAAATAAATTTGGTTCCACTATTTTTTTAATCAAATTGTTAAGTGGAATCAGAACTGAAGCTAGAATCATTGAATTAAATAAAAAATTCCTGTCCCTACTAACAAAAACCCAGGTTTCTTTCTTTCCTTATTCTTTCAGTTATTTCATTCATGTTCTCTCTGGATAATGAGATAACACTTTAGCTGATCAGAGACTGCCTGACTAATGTGCCCATTGCTTTTCCTCTGGTCTTTCTCACTGTGTGGCTAACACTCTCTCTCTTTTTCTCCTGTGCTGCCGTAGGAGCTGCAGGTAAGAACAGCTGTGTTAGCATGTTGCAGAGGATGGCTGAGATCATGTTTCCATACCTGTGTCATTCGTGTAGGCTCTCTTCTGTCAGGCTGCTGTGGCTTAAGAGATTAGTTGTTTTTTTATGTTTAATATATGGATGTCATATTACATACTGTAGAACTGCATGTTAGCAGCATCTCATTGCAGCATTTTTGTTTCACAGTAAATCATTCCTCACTAATTCAGCTAGATTACTATAAGAATTCATTTCAGATTGTTTTAAATACTTTTTTCAGGTTTAGAATCTAGCAGCTTTCTTTTTGTGTTGTGTTTTGCTATGCTTCCCCTAGACTACAAAGGAATTTAGGAATTTACTTTTCAAAGTCAGAAACATTTTCAGATATCGGTCTATTGTATTTATTATATGTTTGCATGTGTTGTTAATTTTTGCATGATTAATTAAAAGTATGTTATATCTACTCCCTTGGGAGTAGACCCTCCCCAACTCATGCTAGAGGATACAGCTGTTAAATCAGTTGTGTGTGTTTGTTTTAATAGGGTGAGAGTATGGATAACTTTAACTGGGGAGTGCGCCGGCGCTCTCTGGACAGCACAGATCTGACTGAGCTCCTGGAGGAGAGCCAGCACTCTGACATCACCCCCTGCATCAGCCTACATGACGCCCAACAGGACACCGATGACTCCTCTGAGGAAGAGTCCAATTCCACCAGCCAAAGCCTCTCCCATTCTCAACTGGTATGTTCTATCTATCTATCTATCTATCTGTCTGTCTGTCTGTCTGTCTATCTATCTGCCAAACTACCTACCCACCTGTTCTATCTGTTTTAGCTTGATAGTAGTTTTCTAAAACTGGGCATTTTCTGATTTCAGACCATGAACCTCTCCCCCTCAGAGGACACCAATCATACAGACTCTCTGTCCACTTCCTACGACACCACATCAGCTGACCCAAATTCTCTTAATGCTGCTACACCTTGCTTGGGAACATCACTACCAGATGACCACATCATGCCGTCCGTATGTTTAAAATTACATTAAGCTCAGTAAAACTTATTCTGCAAGGGTGCAAATAAAACCAAACATAGAACCTAGATCTACTTCATCATGCAGTTTATAACTATTACTGGCATGTTTGTGACTACTTTAAATTTGCAAATGTGACACCTCACATTCAGTTAGGGTCACACAATATTGAATAGCGATAAATTATTTTTACATATACATTAATGTGTTATAATGAGTGTATATTGAATAAAGACTATACAAATACATTGCACTCCTATTACTTATGAATAAGAGAAAATATAATGGTTATATGGTGGAATATGTCCCACCTTCTCAATAAAAGAGCCAATCGCCAGTTGGCAAAGTCATCGTGTCACTTCTGACACCACTGACGACCACTTGACTGTCTCTCTCTCTTGCCTCTCTTAACTCTTTTACTGTAAAGAATTTCTCATCTTTTGAGTTGACCTCTAGTATGGAATCTGCAACAATAAGAACAAACACATTGAGGAAAGAAGCTCACCATTGATCTTATCTTCATAGGTTTTACCAGAAGACGAGGAGTCAAATGTCCAAGAGGATGACCTGCCATTCGGTGTGAATGAGCTGCCAATGAGGTTTGACTGTGGCTCTAGCACTAATCTGGACCTTCCTGCAGAACAAAACCGAGCTGGAATCAACCAGAACCCAAACTCCCTGCCCAGGTGAACACATCAGTACAGTTTTATATCATTAGACTGTTAACTGGCATGGTTATTGAAGGGTAACCCCCTTTCTTCCGGTTTCAATAGCTACCATTTTGGGGAGGACCGAGATGATCTGGATGAGCTGGGCTTTCCTCCTCCACCCTCCCCCTTTTTCTCTGCCATACTGGCAGCATTTCAGCCCACGGTGTGTGACGATGCCGAAGAAGCCTGGCGGAGTCACATTAACCAGCTGTTGTGTGATACAGATGGGTCTTGCGCTGTCTACACCTTCCACATCTTCTCCACAATGTTTCAGGTAAAGTCACCCTTTATATGTACACAGTCCTTTTTGAACATTTCTATTCATATTAGCTATTTAGAGGTCCAAAAGTAGGTTTTAGCATTGTTAAAATTTATTTTTGTCTACAGAACATCCAGAATAAGTTCTGCTCCATGACCAGTGATACTGCCAGTTACCTTGGAGACGGCCTGAGGGGAATTGGGTCAAAATTTGTGCAGTCATCTGAGATGTTGGCCTTATGCTCAGACTGTCCCACGCTGTATGTAGATGCAGAAACGGTAAGTGGATATTCAAAGTTGATTACATAAAGCCATGCCTCAGGGACCTAACCTAAATAATAGTTATGAATAAGCAGTCAGAAAGTATTTTTATGCTAGGTTTTGTCTGGCCTCTTGTAGATTGTTTCTTATGGGCTTCTAGAGAAGATGAAGTTCAGTGTTCTTGAGCTGCAGGAGTATCTGGACACATATAACACCCGGGAGGAAGCTGTCGTCTCAGTAAGTCATTCTAGCCTGCTTCATACAGAAGCAGTGGAAGCTGCTATATAGAGCTGCTACAGAATTAAGACCTCCAATCATGCGACTTACTAGAGGTGTGCCAATACTTCTTTAAGTGATCAGACTCAGGATGGAGAGTAAAACAGGCAAAACATTCAATCATCTTGCACTGAAAGAGGTATCATACTCGTATCATCTGCTCTTCTCTTTCAACAGTGGTTGCAGAACTGTAAGGCCACATTTCCAAGGTATCCTGATGATGGTGTGATCACCTGTCAGCCTGGAGACTCTGAGGAGAAGGTGAAAATAGCTGTATATGCCCTTAAAAATGAGCTCTGTTTACACGAATTAACATTCATAATATGTACACAATAGTTCCTGTTAAATCTGTACATATTATGTTATTTAGTGGGTCATATACACTACTATTCAAAAGTTTGGGGTTGGTAAGATTTTTTAATATTTTTGAAAGAAGTGTCTTATGCTCACCAAGGCTGCATTTATTTGATCAAAAACAGTAAAAATTTAACAGTTTTTTATATATATTTTAATATGCAGTTTATTCCTGTGATGGCAAAGCCAAATTTTCAGCAGCCATTTCTCCAGTACTCTGTGTCAAATGATTCTTCAGAAATCACTCTAATATGCTGATTTGCTGCGCAAGAAATATTTATTATTATCAATGTTGAAAACAGTTGCTGCTTAATATTTTATTTTATATATTGATATATGTCAATATACTGTAAATTAATGTTTTTTAGGAAATGGCAATACTTTTTTCAGAAATTTTTAATGAATCAAAAGTTAAAACGGAAAGCATTTATTTAAAATAAAAATTAGGGATGCTCCGACTGATCAGCCGATAATCACGTTGGGATGATCGATCGGCGGTCTCAAAAAAACGATCTCAAGCTGATGAGGCTGCCGTGAGAGGTTTGGCACGACATGCAGTGGCACCGTCTCAGTCTCTGTCCGGTGCGGGTGAAATAATTATAATGCTGAAGGTGAGGTACTCACATTCATATTTTTTAATTAAATAACTTATAAAGTAATTTGAAAACCTTGTGTGAGACATAATTTCACAAACAGCGTGAGTGAATCACCGCACGTGCGCTCTCTCTCTCTCTCTCTCAAAATACGCAAATGGCTTCAAATCACCACACATCGCGTCTGTCTATAAGCGAGCTGCACGCTGCACAGTTGACACAGGAATTGTCACTTGCACAATCGAGGCAGTGTCACATCGTCACTAAAGTTGATAAATTGCATTTCTTTTTCATTCTTGCCAGTGTTTAACCATTCAGCGGTCGTGCGCTCTCCTGGAGACCGTGCGCTCATGCATACTCGCAGCGCACACACATAATGCCAGTTTCACATGACTCCGTTTGCAGTGCATACGTGGTGCGTATTTTTTCCACGCTCATGTTAACGGATTAAATCGTTCACTGCACATGGTTGCGGTCTGGCAGTGCGTTCAAGAGCGGTGCGTCTGCAGCAGTGCAGAGATCGTTTCCGCACCAAGTCTACTGCTGCGCTGCAAGCGCTGAATTAAAGTAACCGAGCATTGTTTGCAGTAAATATGAACATGACTTGACATGAAAATTTAGTAATTACACCATAAATGCATATTATTAAAGTCTACTGATTTTCAAAAATGAAATTCAGGCCCTGAATAAATGTCTAAAAATCCTGATTGGAGTATCACTATAAATAGTTATAAATTATAAAAAGAAGGCTTTAAAAAGATCGGTATCGGTATCGACAGATACTGCTTTCTGTGATCGGCAATTGGTGAATGGCCTCAAAAATCCTGATCGGAGCACCCCTAATAAAAATTCTTTCAAACTTGTTTTTATTGTCACTTTTGATCAATTTAATGCATCTTTGCTGAATAGAATTATTCATTTCCTGCTGACCCCAACCATTTGAACGGTAGTGTATTTATCAATGCAATATTTCATGTAATATTTCCTCGCTCCTCTTCTTCTTGTCACTCTGTGCGCCTCTTTATCATCCTCTGCATGATTTATATGGCTTGGGTTCTTGGATTGAATGCTACTGGCACTAATCCTCTAATTATGTGGATGGGATTTCTGAGCATAGTGGCACAGTCTAACGGATTGCATGCTGGGTATTAATGCTGTTTGTTTCTCCCTTCTCAACTCTTTCCTGTTTTATGACATGCTCTACAGCAAATGGAAACTCTGGCTGTAAGTTTAAAACTAAAAACCGTTCTCTTATTCATTTGTTAGGGTGAGTGATCTGTGTTTGCAGCTTTATAGTTCACCACATGCATTCAGTTCAGTTTACCTGCAAGCGAGCGTGTTTACTTGCATGATCTTACACAATCTTATGCTGAATAACCACACTTTTAAGATCATGTAAATGGTCTTAAGACTACAGAAGTAAAAAATAAAATACTGAGATATTTTTTTATTGTTTAATGCATATAGACATACTCATTGATGAATGTTAGAGTTGTGTATTTAATCTTTGTGGCTGTGAGTATGTATGATTCCTTTATTATGTCATATGACTAATGTATCTGTATCATCCACAGCAATTGGAGTTGTGTCAGCGACTGTACAAACTTCACTTCCAGCTCCTTCTGCTGTATCAGTCCTATTGCAAACTCATCGGACAAGTGAACACCATCAGCTCTGTGCCAGAGGTACACAGTACACCCATTACCTGATCACTTTATTTAATTATAATTAGAATTGATTTTAATATTTTATGAAATGTGAGAATTATTTAAATTAGCCTGAAAGAGGTCTAAACAAATATTGTGAATTTGGTGACAGTTTGGACATCTCTACAGTTAAAACAGTAACCATAGACATTTTCTGTTGTTCTGCGTCTGTGCTGAAAGATGTCCAATACCAATGTCGTATCAGCCAGCAAAACCTAAGAAAACATGTAGTGCATCTTTAAAAAAAAAACATAAGGAACAATTTACTAATTGAGCAAAAAATAAATTAGTTTGGCTGACTATAAAATTAGTCACTAGCTGGTTGACTTTTGTTGATTGAAAACACTCAGGGTGTACTCACACTAGGCGTTTTGAACCGCGCCCGAGCGCGTTTGACCCCCAAAGTCCGGTTCGTTTGACTAGTGTGAGCGCTCCGTGCCACGCTCGGGCGCAGTTCGTTTAGCCGGCCCTGGCCCAGTTGGAAGAGGTGGGCCAGGGCACGGTTCGGTTGGGCTCGGGCGCGGTACGCATGCAGTGTGAGCGCTAACCGCGCCGGAGCGCGGAACAGATCCTATTTTGTGTGCGCTACTGTCATCATTACGACCGCAAACATATTCTATTACTACTATTACACTACACTTTTCAATAAATGTAATTCAATCAAGTATATTTAGGTTTATAATGGCTCTGGTTCTTACCTTATTGATGAACAGGAAATGTAGTTTGCGAGTAAAGTTGCAAATTATTTCATTAACCTCAGCTGTCTCCGTAATAATTTTCTGATACATACAAGTGAAAATCAATGCACAGCATAAATGATAAATGAATTATTATTAATTATTCGGCAGAATATTAGCGAAAGTGGTTTTCTCCGTTATCTCCAGGGCCCAGTTTTAAAAAAAATGTAATCTGGATCAAATTGATACGGATTTGGAAATCCCATGTTTTGCTATCCAGGATCACCTGATCCATCTTACTTTTATGCCAGTTTTTTAAAGGAACATTGGATTGGATCACTGTGATCCAAATACCAAATTTCAGGATTACCAAATCCTGTTTACCAGAGCCTTAAATGGAACCAACAGTGTAGCCTACTGGCTTAGCAAAGAACAACAGGTAGGCAAAATACCAGTGGCCACAAATAGCCATTGTTTGTTTTAATTGTAAGAAACAGAAACACTGTAATAAACAGAAACATTTTACATTCCTTATTTTGTTATAATGTTAAATAACAAAACAAAAACAATACTATCCAATAGTAAAAAAATCATTTACAGGACAGATACCAGCTCTTTCCATCTCTGCCTTTAGGAGATGCATCTCCATCTGCACTTTTTTCTGCTGCAGTTGGGCAAGCAAGATTTGTTCTTTACCCAGTTCAATTTGTACTTCTGCTCTTTCGGTTTCCCGTTTCAGAAGCAACTCATAGCTGTCACCATCCTGGTTTGTAGCTGAGGAACGTTTGCGTTTTCTTGTAGGAACGTCTTGGACTGTCTTCATTACATCCACTGGGGATCTATCTTCCTCCTCAATCACTGTAGTTAAGTCCAGGACAAACATTTCCTCTGCAGGAGAATTTTGCTCGCATTCTTCTGAAGTCCTAGTCTCTGTAATTGTGGCCTCTCCATCTGCTTCTATGCCTTCAATGCCATGCAGAGCCTCTGATTTTTCTCCTCCTATGATATCAAGGACCATATCAGTGAAATCACCCCTCTTATATGGCTTGTTACCTGTTTGGGGGTTCTTGGCTTCAGTAAGGTCTTTCGTTGTCTTGGCCCTAAGGTTCTTCCATCGCAACATAACTTGTTTTATGGTCCTCTTTTGGCCAGACCCCATGGCATTGACATGATTGGTTATGTCCTCCCAAATGTTGTGTTTTCCTTTTTTGGTCACTTCTCCACCCTTTGCAGAGCTGAAACCTCCTACTATTGAGGCAAAATTGGCCCGAACACCCTCCAGCAGTGCACAGGTTTCTGCCACAGTGAAATTAGGCCCTTTTGAGTCCATGGTTCCAACTCTTTGGTGTAGCCAACACTGATCTTAAAAGCCTTGAGCATGATTGCTTTGGCTTGTGCTCAATTAGGCTTACACCAATCAGCTCATTGCTGGTTAATGGGTGACACCATTTAAACACATCATGTCTTTGGACCCATTTCTCTTAGCCTACAGAGGCATCCACATGGTGGGTATTGTTCATCGTTACCGTAGGAGAAGGTACCGCCAAAGCAATACACCACTCGAGCAATACACATCAGAAGAACTGTATGCACGTTTTCGCTTTGGGAGAGATGACATTAAGTACATTGCAGATCTTGTCAGGCCAACACTCCAACACCAAACCCAAAGGAGTCATGCTTTATCCGTGGAGGAACAGTGCTTAATCGCTCTGCGCTCTGCAAGTGTGAGTGCAGGCCAGCGGGGGAGTGGGGAGGGGGTATAATCACGCTCGGGCTTGGTTCAAGGCAACCGTGCCTAGTGTGAGTACACCCTCAGTCCTGATCATGTGCTTTCAATCTGTAGCTGTGGAACATGTCGCGTGAACTGAGCGATCTGAAGAATTGCCTGCGGCTAGCGGAAGCCTCATTAGCTGGCGATCTAGAGGACGGCCAAAGGCACGGCTCCCAGTCCATCTTCCCCAGCTCAGAGGCAGCTGTACAGGCCATCCTGGAGTGCTTGAACAACAGTGAGTTCTCTATGGCCATCCGCTACACTCAAGAGTGCAGGTGAGATATGACACCACTAGAGGGACACAAAACTCTGTTTATTGTATAGAATAGATTTTTATATATTATTTATCCATTTGTTTTGTAAGTTTCGTTTTTGTTCGCACTTCATTTTATTTTATTAGATTTTATTTAATTTTTAATTTCATTTAATTTTTAGTATCGTTACTACTATTGTTTTAGACCGTTAGTGTTAAAGGGGTCATATGATGCGATTTCAAGCACGCCCACGCCCCCCTAAAACGGCTCGTTCTAACACGCCCCCACATATCTACCTCACTATGTGGAAATATTTGCATAATGCCGCCCAAATGTGCACGCAACACCTTTCAGGCTCTGTCTTTACATTTATTTTGAAAGATGAAGCTCGCGATTATGGTAAGGGGCGTTACATTTCCGACGAGTGCTTGCGGTGTTCGGCCAATCACAATGCACTGGGTCAGCTGGCCAATCAGAGCAGACTGCGCTTGTCGGAAGGAGGGACTTTGTAGAAAACGAAGCGTTTGAGAGAGGCGGGGCATAGAGGACCTACAATAATGTACAGTATTTGAAAAATAATGTGTTTTTTGAACATTAAAGCATGTCAACATATTCTGTTACACCAAATACACAAAATAATGATCTTTAAAAAAGCATCATATGACCCCTTTAATGTACAACTATTTACAAATTTTAACATTATTTAATTTTTTAGCACAGTCCAGTGTTATTGCTAGATTATCAAGTGACATTTTTACGTTTAATGAAGGCGGGTTGTAAATGTTTACATTTTTGTAATATACTATGTATCAGAAACTAAAATTAATGTGTGGCCATTTTGATTTTATTTTAGCTGTTAGTAATGGAAATCTATTTAGTTATAGTTTATTTATTTTTAAAATTAATTTAGTTTTTATTTTTAATTAAGTTAATGTTTTCAATTATTTTAAACAGTAACACTGGTGTGTTTAACAGCATATTATTTTTCATTGTAACGTTGAACTTGATACTGAGTATTGTACTGGTATTGAGATTTACTAAACTTTCTTCTACTTTTTAGACGAATGTGGCCAAATGACATTTTCGGTGGCAGCTCAGAGGATGAGATCCAGACTCTCCTCAACGTCTACTTCCGCCACCAAACTCTGGGCCAAACTGGCACTTTTGCCCTGGTTGGCTTGAACAAGGACATGTCAGAGGTCTGCACAAAGATCATGGAGCTCAACGGAGAGATTCGGGACATGATTCGCCACACTCAGGGGTACCAGGTGATCTCATCCAGCCTCCTGGACTCCAGCGTGTCCGGCGTGAGTCTCTGACAGGAAGCCTGCAGCACCCCAGACCAGCCCTGGCCTGGACCGCTCCACCACTGGATTCCTCCATAGTCAACCAACCTCTCCTGTGCCAGCCCTCATCCCACGACCCTCCGCTCCTGCCACCCGCTCCAGGCCAGATCCAGTGTGACATTTGGGAGTGCTGCCACCCTTTTGAGGGCGTAACTCATAAACTTGTGCCCTTCTTAGGGAAACTTGCACGAGCATCCTTGACTGTACTGAATAGGAAAGGGCTCCTGAGAGTGAGCGTGTCCTCAGGTCCTCAAATGTGCAGCAATAATGGAGAAACGGAGCTGCTCCTGCGAGATTCCTTGGATTGAGCCACTCAAACGCATCTTTTAATTATTGCACTATGTTGACATTTTCATGTCGTAAACCATGAGAAGAAAAAAAATCCTGTTTGCTACTGAAAGCAATGCTGCATTTTTGGAAAGGAAGCACCCAAGTGAGAACTTCCACTTGGTTTGTTTGTTAACGTGGGGAATGTGCAATGATGGATCATTGAAACGGATGCCTTTCTACTGTAACTGTTCGAGAATGTCTTTAAAAGCGATCAGGACATGCTGCAAAACTGAAGATGGAACGACACAGGATACTGTCTGTATGTCTTTGGTCACCGTCACGATACCTGTAACTGTTTAAAGCTGAGAGCTTGTGTCTTTGTGAACCTGTCCATCACTGGCGTACCGCTAAATATCAGCCTCCGCACCTGCACACAAACACGCTGACATTCAGCGATTTGTTCATACAACTGATAAGCTACTACTGCTGAACCTGATTCTACTTCAAGTGCTGGTATGAGGTTGTTTGGCTGTTTCAATCGACGTCCTGCGCTCCACCGTACACAGGCTCACGTTTAGGGTAAATTTGTATTTAAGAAATCAGTGTGTTGAACATAGTTTTCGAAATTGTTCTTTGTCAGTTGCCAAGCATGCATTATTGTATTTACTTTCGAATTGTATTTATTAAAAGTTGTATTTTATTAAAATGTTGTGTAAAGTGGAAAAGGGAGGCATCACATGGAGATTAGTTTGTCACTAGTGCATGCCTAGAGAGATTGCACACTGTAAAGCCTCTTTGGGAAAATTGTCATTGGTCCCCCCCCAAACTGTGTAAATACTTTAAGCTTTTGTGAAGTAAATTGTGCTTTCTTCCTGTTGAGATTCTCCAGTTTGTTTGTTTTTTAGCTATTCTGGCATCTGCAGAGTTCAAGAAAAGGAGTGATTTTGCGCTGTATGCAAGTTACAGCAAAGACATTTGTTGTTTATGTAAAAGAGCTTTGAGAGTTTTATTCATGCACACATGATCTTGGGCAAAATATGATCAGGAAATATATTTGAAAAAGATCTGCATGTCGGTCAACAAAAGTGTTGTTTTGGATTCTGTTGACTTTAACTGCATGGGGGGGAAAAAAAAAAAAAAAAAAAAAAGTTGCCCTTCCTTAA
>NW_015539902.1:1812307-1816425 GCF_001515605.1 Sinocyclocheilus anshuiensis
TAACTGCAGGGGGGAAAAAAAAAAAAAAAAAAGTTGACCTTCCTTGAAAATATCACTTGTGTCTACATAAGAAAAATATAGGTTTGGAACGGAATAAGTTAATTACAATGTTCATTTTGTTCCTTTAGAAGGCTAGTACACTTTAAAAGAGGGGGAAAAAAAAAAAAAATTCCAAACATGCACTTCTCTTGCTAAACACAAGACCTCATTTTGGAGAAAAAAATTAAAAAAAAAAAATTTAAAAAAAAAACCTTGTCCAAAGAGTGTCAGTTCAAATTTACTTGTCAGAAAACACAAGGGAAGTTAATTGGAAGCAAAACGGTTTAACTAGAACCGCTTTACAAAATGCCCTCTTTTAAAGTGGGAATAAGTGACTATTTTTATTTTTGGGTGAACTACCCCATTACAAAGCAGAAATATTCACCCCGACACTGGTATTATGCTGCAATACTTTATTGGTTTTTATAAATTTATTGGAATACAAAAATACAATACATCCCACCCAAGATGTCACTTGAGCCACCAATGCAATTCTAAAATGTTTATAGACCTGAACAATTAGACTATGTACTTGAAACTGTAGATGGTGTCACAGGAAAGGCCTTTGCCCTTGCAGCGGCCGCACAGATCCTGGCGGTGAGGACGGCGCATGTCAACGTGCCTCTGCTTCCGTTCACAGCAGCAGCGAGTCTTGCAGCAAACCTGGTGAAACAGAACATGGTCAAGTTTTACAAACAGCTTCAAATGCACTTTGACTACTCATACCTGGCACTGAATGGACTCCACCCGATATGGATTCAGTCCCGCCTGGCACTTCCTGCAGTGCTGCTTGAAGTACACCTGTGGAAATGCCATTTGATTAGGTTCGAGGCTTAAGATCAGAAGTTTGAAAGTCAAAAGCATTTTACCTTGGAGGTTCCCGAGATGCACCACACAAACGCACTTTCCCATCGAATATTGCACTTACTGCAGTGATAAAACCCGTATTTCTGCTCCAGAAACTAAACAAGAATAAAGGGTTAGAATTATCGTTAGCTTTATTTATATAAAAGTGCACAACAGTTTCTGCCGCAAGTCCATTTACATGCAATTAAACAAAAAAACAAAAAAACTACGTTAAAAAAAAAAAAAAAACTGCCTTAGTTTACCTCATTGAATATTCATGATACGGAGTTGTTAAGAAAAAACTAAAAAAGTAACGAAAACGCAGTTATTCACAACACTTTCTTCACTTTTGCAAGTTTCAAGTTGGGGGGAAAAATAAAATTCATAGACAACTCTAGTAATCGTCATGAGTGGAATTCACCCAATCAGCATTGAGCGTCAACAATCACTTGCATATTTATGAGGTCAGCTTTTATTCGGAGATCATGTGAAAAGCCCGCACTAGCTAGGATTCATCGCTAACCTAAAATTCAACATAATTTGAAAGTACAATAACCAACATAATTTAGGGGGAAATTACGGTTGCCATGGTAATTTCCCCACAACAAACCTGAAAGTTTGACCGTTTATTTCGCTGAATCACCGACTTCCCCTGCAGTGTTTCGTTGTGCGTCGGTTCATCCGGTTTACACTTCTTGTAGTCGTCGTCCGTCTCGCTGTCCGTCTCCTTGCTCTCATCCTCTCCATCGTCCTTGCTTTCACCGGCAGTCGTGGATAAGGAGAAAATCCTGCGGTCGAAGACAGGAGAGTAGATGGCGACGGGGCGGGAGAAGCGCACGGAGTTGACAGGTGTGCTGGGCAGGGTGTCTTTCAGAGGACTGATGGACGGCGTCCTTGGTGAGTTCCATTTATCACCGCGATAAAACAGCGTTTTGGGCCCGAGTGAGCATTGAACAGTGGTATCCACCTTTGGGTTGACCTGCACACCGAACTCTCTAGTGTTGGCCTTGCGAAGGCGCGGCGTTAGGTTCGGGTTCACCTGAGATAATATCGCTTTTAACTGCGCGCGCTTATAAAAGTCGAAATAATCGGGGGCGTCTGTCGCAACATAAAAACTGTTTCCCTTTTTGTTCCAGTTCTGGTGCTTAAATTTACCGTTGCCGGGATAAACGGGGAAATAGCCAGGATAGCCTCCACAGTTGTAAGGTGCAATGAGAAATTCCTCCATTGTGACGTGATCATGAGCAGAGGCACTGCCGAATATTTATTTTCTTCCCGAGAACACGCCTTAATTGGCGCGACCTAATTAGCATTGATCACGTGCTGGCGTGACGCGTTAGCATCAGGTAAAGATCGATCTCTGCATTTTTATTTAAATTTGGCGTTACAGTTGAAACTGCAATCGAGACAAGTCAGTCCTGATTGTATTTTTAAAATAACAATATTACAGTGAAATTATTTAGAGATGATCGTGTTAGAACGAGCCGTTTTAGGGGGGCGTGGCAGAGTCTTAACTTTGATAAAGTATATCTCTTTGGTTTTGAGACTTTAGTCTTTGCAACTTCAGGGATCTTATCTATGCACAATCAGCTTGTAACACTCCAAAGAGAAAGGAAAACTTGAAATCGCATCATATGACCTCTTTAATAATAAATTATTTATCACACCAAAGGACAAGGTGAATTATAAATGTAAATGTTTATAAAATAGTTAATTAAAACGTGTATTATATAAATTAATATACTATGAAAATATATGTATTTATAAGCATTTTATTTTTAATAAATAAATAACAAAAGATATGGTGATTAAAATAGTGAAATCTGACATTTTCTTTATTTCATTAATGATATTATATTATATTATATATATCTTGATTTATTGCATGTTAACTGACAACCAGATTACTGAATAGTCTCTTCTTTTACAGACTCTTTTACTTAGTGGAGATTTGAATAGCAGTAATAATTTGTCGGGTATGTTGCTTGGCATTCAAATAAGTGGAGACTAATAAAAGGTGGATTTTAAAAGCCTCTTTGCCTCTGTTATGCAGTTTATGAATGGCAAACAGAGAGAATTAAACTAAAGGTTTACTAAAGGCCTTAAATTCTAGGTTTACTATACTGTAGTTCAAGCTGTTCAGTCTAGGTTGCATTACCAGGATAAAGTGAGTTTTTTATGATGAGGAGGTCATTTCCTGTTTTGCTTTGTCTAGGTACTTTTAATTTTATAATTAAAAGAAAGTATGAGAAAGAGAAATCCATTATTATCTGTATTGTACAATGGGATGTCTTCAAGCACTGTTAGTAATAATAGTCGTTTAGCAGACACTGTCTTGGTCAAAGCAACTTTTACATTTTAGGAACAGCCCCATTGGACCAACTTAAGCAATTAGTTATTCTTCAGTTCATGAATTAACAACCCTTGGAATACCACCACCTCCACATACAGAGGAATGCCTGAAACCTTTTAGAAATATGCCACACTCCTCCATATTTAAGTAAGTTCAGTGCTCACTCAGTGAGTGTGTTGTTTTTGTTCCAGCTGAAAGCACACTTTGGATTTGTTTGCCCTCTTCTCTTCTGTTCTCTTTCTATCCAACCATCTCTATTTATAATTCATCTATATGGAATAAAACAAGTTTGGCTATAACCCTTCACAATGTTTATGTCAGTGAAACTCAATATTACCATTCATTGTGATATGGAATATAAATTGTGCTTCACCACCCAACATAAATTCACACAAAACTGACCTTTAACAGGTGACTGACAAACAATCCTTGCAGGGAAGCACAGGACTCACACCATTGATTTTTCCTCGTCTGGATGGTACAAGGTAGGAGAGGTGTTGTAAAATAATATTTTGTGATATTTAGGTGTTATAAAATAATATCTTGTAAAATGTAGGTGTTTAAAATAATGTTTTTTGATTACATAGAGCAGCAGATAGTTCCTGTAAACTGATTATAGAAAACAATATTTTTTATTCCTGCCAAAGTAATAAATTATTTTATTAATTGAATTACAGTATATGCATTGGCGGTCAATGTGACTGTAACATTGATGTTAGCCCAGATAATGTGAGCATGGCCCCGGGCCAATAGCCCAGATAATGTGAGCATGGCCCCTTCAGAAGTCCAAATGGCTGCTTTACAGCTAATAAAACAATCCCAGGGAACATACAGGTGCATCTCAATAAATTAGAATGTTGTGGAAAAGTTAATTTATTTC
>NW_015539902.1:1816622-1820615 GCF_001515605.1 Sinocyclocheilus anshuiensis
TGCATTGAATTTATTTAATACACGAGTTTCACAATTTGAGTTGAATTACTGAAATAAATGAACTTTTCCATGACATTCTAATTTATTGAGATGCACCTGTATTATTGGCATTAACATATTACAGTGGAAGTTTTTCCTTCTGGTTCCATTCAGGACATGCAGGTGCACATTATCATTAGCCGTCCAGATGGAGAGGGTTTCCATAAATGCAGTCTGATATATGACACACATAATTCACTTAAATGCATGTCTGTTTCCTAGTACATATTACATTCACTTATAATGTAAAATTGTATTTTATTACTTAATCAAGGTCTAGCTGTTAAAAATACACCTGTTTGTAGCACTTATGCAGCATGCAGTTTAAACTGTGCAAAGGCATGCTAAGCAAAATTGCACTGACCGATTCAAAATGACTGTATGAAGCATTTTTAAAATAATTTTTTATATATATTTATTTTCAATACAGTTTACAAGCCTGGACTGTTAACATTAATGTAATGTACTGTAGATGTATTTCATTCATAAATTGAAAGTCATTGGATGATCAATTTGGATTATAGTTGTGGCCTAATGGTTAGAGCGTTGGGCTTGTAACCCAAAGGTTGTGGGTTTGAGTTTCAGGTCTGGCAGGGATTGTAGGTGGGGTGAGTGAATGTCCAGTTTTGGCTGCCCACTGCTCTGGGTGTGTGTTCTCGGTGTGTGTGTTTCACTACTCACTGCTGTGTTTGTGCACCTGGATGGGTGAAATTACTTGGCCACAAGTCACCTCCTTTCCTTTCCTAATTTGTGGTTCATTCATAGGTTTCAGTCTTAAAACATATTCAGTTGCCACTGGACAAATCATCAATTGTTTGTTTTTGTTGTTGTTGTTGTTGTTATACTGTAAAATCATATTTGCCCTATCATACACTAGCAGGAGGAAATGTGTTATTATGAAGGCTGGAATTGCACAGCGCTTGGATACCTATTTACCCGTCAAGTGCCTGGGTAATAATTGATAGATTTCCTGAGAGGACAAAAAACGGGCCCAGATGGGACCAGGTGGGTTATACCACAGTTGCAAACAGCTCAGAGTGAGGTAAGAGACACAACTCACTTGTTTAACATTTGGAAAGCTGTCCAGTTCTCTGACACCATGAAAGTGACGTGGATTGTTTTGGCGTTCGTATTGTTCAGTCATCTACATTGGACAGCAGCTGCTCCAGGCGCAGGGCTGCACACATGGGATAGATTTAGCAAACTTCCATATCCCGGTGACAAAGCCTTCCTCTATGACACTTTCCCTGACAAGTTCATGTGGGCTGTCGGCACCGCTGCCTATTCAGTTGAAGGAGCCTGGGAGAAAGACGGGAAGGGTAAGTCTATCTGGGATACTTTCACTCGCGGTGGGACCCAGGTATCCAGAGGCGATGTGGGCAGTGACAGTTATCACAACATCCCGGGAGACCTCCGAGCCCTGCAGCAACTTGGAGTCAGTCACTACCGCTTTTCTCTGTCCTGGCCACGCATCTTCTCCAATGGCACCAAAGAAAGCTACAACGAAAAAGGTGTGGAGTATTATAAAAGTCTAATTCAAGGATTGAAGGAAATTAAAGTGCAGCCCGTTGTGACTTTATATCATTGGGACCTGCCAGACAGTTTGCAGACCTTATTTGGAGGCTGGAGCAATTCGGTTATGGTGGAACTATTCAGAGAATATGCAGATTTTTGTTTTAAAACATTTGGATCGGATGTGAAATTTTGGATTACTATTGATAATCCTTTTGTTGTGGCCTGGCATGGATATGGAACTGGGGTTGTGGCACCTGGTATCAAAAATGACTCCGATTTACCTTTCAGAGTTGGACATAATCTTCTAAAGGTAATTAGAGCCATTTATGTATTTATATATATATATGTAATAAACAAAGATAATACAACACAAACACACATAGTCTTGAAAGAGTTTTCAATATCTTAAAAAAAATAGATTCAAATAATTAAAAAGTAATAAAAAAAAAAACATTAAAAAAGTAACATTATATATAATGTTATAAATGTGTATATACAAGTATTTTATTATATATACATATACATTTTAATTTTTATTATATATGTTTATAAGCAAAAATAATGTTTATAAAAACAAAAATATATTAAAACAGCTTGTTCAAGGCTAGAATGATTGTTAATTTTTTTTGTTAGCATTTTTATTTGTTGTTTAATTATGTTTGTTAAATTTATGTAATTCAAAGTGCAGTATACAGTAAATGTTTTCCAAATATAAAGTATTGACATTTTTTTTTCTGACCTGTGTTGTCTCCTAGGCTCATGCAGCAGCCTGGCACTTGTATGATGACCGGTATTGTTCCAGTCAGGGTGGGCGAGTGTCCATGGCTCTGGCCTCCCACTGGATCAGACCTAGCAGAACCCGGCAGGAGAACAGGAAAGCCTGCCAGTGTTCTCTGGACTTTGTGCTCGGCTGGTTCGCCCGACCATTGTTTGTGGATGGAGACTATCCACCCTACATGAAACGCAATTTGACCCACAGACTGCCGTCCTTCACGGAGGCCGAGAGCTTGTACGTTAATGGAACAGCAGACTTCTTTGCCCTGTCTCACGGACCTGCTCTTAGTTTTCAGCTGATCAATGACAGTCTGCGCTTTGGCCAGACAGAAGACCTGGGTCTGAGGATGCTGCTGTACTGGGTCGGTGCCGAGTACAACAATCCTCCCATCTTTGTGGTGGAGAGCGGCTGGTTTGGAAGTGGCAACACGAAAACAAAGGATGCTAAGCATATGTACTACCTGAAGAGCTTTATTATGGAGACTCTAAAAGGTACATGGATGAATTGAGGGTGTTTGATGAAATGACAAGGATAGAATTAATAATAATAGATCAAATATTAGCCAGTATATGGCCATTTTGAGATTATCTTATGTATATCTTTTAATGGTTAAAGAAGCATTCACAATGTAGGCTATTTAGACTTATTTAGCAATTAACAATATAACAATTCACATTTCACAGTTAGTAATTGATTGTAAACAATAATTTTCTTCTCTTTACAGCAATCTGCTTTGACAGAGTAAATGTGATTGGTTACACAGCCTGGTCTCTGCTGGATGGGTATGAGTGGTACCGTGAATATGGAATACGACGAGGGCTATTCTTTGTGGATTTCAACACCCCCTATCTGAAAAGAGAGCCAAAGACATCTGCCACTTTCTATAGCAAACTCATAGAGAAGAATGGCTTCCCTCAGCTGCCTGAGAACCGGCCTGCACAGGGTGTCTTTCCCTGTGACTTTGCCTGGGGAGTTGCAGCCAACTCAATACAGGTAAAATTTGAAAGGGCACCTATTATGCAAAATCCACTTTTACATGGTGTTTGGACATAAATGTGTGTTGGCAGTGTGTTTAAACCAAATCAGTCTCACTAGGCATGCTGTTATGATTCTCTAAGCAATATGACGTCACATCGCCCATGGCCGATGACTGACAGTCCTGCATTGCCATAGTTTCCGTCCTAAGTGAGTTGTTTGGTTGCACGCTGTCCTCCATTTTCTCTGCGTTTAAGCAGCTGTAATGTCAACAATGTCTCGTAATCAATCCCGGTGTTCTGTGTTTGGATGTAAGACTGAACATAAGAGTCTTCATTTTCTCCCAACATCTGAGCCACTGAGGACGCAGTTACTTTTATTTGTATTAAATTACTTTTTTTTTCAAGGTAATGTGCCTCAAAATCTACCTAAATACGTGTATCACTCCAGACTCCTTTGTGAATGTCATGTCGTTATAGTGCTTAGCATTTTAACCGTATTTGTGTGCGTACATTAAGTATGTTTTAACTGATCAACGCTGCACTTGTGAGATTAGTTCGCGCCATTCGTAACGCGAGATTCGTTCGGTAGCACGGTCGCGCGGCTCGGTCAATTGATCTGCGCTGATGACAGGTCAGCGCGGCGCGAGCTCTATAACATCGTGCTGTTTCGTTCCACTTTCCGTGCAT
>NW_015539902.1:1822899-1854061 GCF_001515605.1 Sinocyclocheilus anshuiensis
ATATAAAAAGTTTATTTGAATATTGATGGTCGAATGTTGATTGTTAATTTTTAAATAAAAAAAAAACCTGATAGTTAACCTCGTATTACATCTAACTGCACACATTTCATGAAAATAAAAGGAAATGGCTTTAGTTTGTACACTTCAGCCCAGCAAATCAAACGTACTTGATTGTTCTTGTTTGACCCATTCAAAGGTCACTTTTATAGAACTTAGATTCTGTGTAGATCTTATGATGTGTTTAACTTTAGTCTTTGATCTTTGTTCAAACTTCAAACATTGATAAACATCATTTGGATATATTAAAAATATATTTTTATTTAATTTCTTTTTAATTCTGCCTTCTGATGCTGTTTTGAAGGTTGATGCTATACCTACCCAGTTTGCCGACCCTAGTGTTTACATCTGGAACATTTCTGGTAACGGAGAGCTGAAAAAGGTCCCGGGTGTGCTGGTGCCCCCTATGCACAGGAAACACCACTGTGCCGATTACAGCAGCATCCTCCAGCAGGTGTCTGACGTACACCGTATGCAAGTCTCACACTTCCACTTCTCCCTCAACTGGTCCTCCATCACCCCAACAGGCCGGGTGTCTGATGCTAACGAAACACTTCTAAAATACTACCATTGCTTTGTCAGTGAGCTACAAAAGGTTAACGTAACCCCTGTTGTGACCCTTTGGTACCACACAGGGAAACTGTCCAGCCTGCCAGCACCCATGGAGGCTGGTGGGGGCTGGCAGAGCAAGGAGACAGTTCAGGCCTTTGCAGACTATGCCAGGTTATGTTTCCAACGACTAGGAGCTCATGTAAAGCTGTGGATCACGCTGAATGAACCTAACGATGAAGATCTTGAATTCACTGTGGGACACCAGCTGCTCCGTGCGCATGCGTTAGCTTGGCACGTCTACGACACCGAATTTCGCAGAGCCCAAGGTGGTAAGGCATCACTGGTTCTTCATATGGACTGGGTCGAACCTGCGTTTTCTTTCAACAGAGAGGACGTTGAGCCTGCAAACCGAGTCCTGGACTTTCGAGTCAGCTGGTTTGCAGAGCCCATCTTTGGTAGTGGTGATTACCCAGCGGTGATGCGTACTTGGCTCCAACAGCGAAGCAATATTGATCTCTTCAACTACCACTTACCCGCATTCAGCGATGAAGATCGGCTGTTGGTTAAAGGAACCTACGATTTCTTCGCCATCAGCCATTTTACTACATCGATGGTGTATGATGGAGTGGAGGACAAATACACCTTCAAAGACAAGTTGCAGGTACAGCTGATTTCTGACGTGACCTGGATCATGTCTCCAAGACGCAACTCTCCTGTGGTCCCCTGGGGTCTTCGCAAGGCAAGGAAATGTTAGTTATTCATATTATTTAAAATATTAAGATTATTAAGATTAAAAAAACGAATTATGTACTGATATTAAATGTAACTCATAGGTGTAATTAAACTTATTGTAAGTGTAATTAAACTTACTGTTTGCTTCAGTATTATTATATGTTGTTTATTTATAAAATACGAATTTATAATAAATGTTATCATATTTGTAGGGTGTCCTAGACGTTGAATTTTACAACATCTTTTTTTAAGTTTCCCAGTACAATAACCCACTTGGATAAGTTCTGATGACTCAAAACAATGCTGTTTCTATTTAGAGGCACAAAGCTCACGTTGTACACACACATCCACACACAGCAGCTTAATTATTAAGCAGAAAACTGGGGAAACAGTTTGCTGATCTCAGGAAAACTAGCAAGCCGCTCTTTATCTGAGCTTTGGAAAAAATATTTGTTTACCATTCCCAAAACACTGGCAAGGCCTTATTTACTTTGTCATCTGAATTCGCTTTATAGTTACATCATGAGTTCTCTTCAGTTGTTTTCTAACTTCTGATTTGTTCTTTTAGCATATACACTGGATGGAGTCAATCTGAAGGGATATTTTGCATATGCGTTCAGCGACCAGCGGGACCCAGGCTTTGGCATGCATGGTCATGTGCAGGAGGAGGTCATTTCAAAATCTTCACTGGCCCATTACAAAAACATTATCCACCACAACGGCTTCCCTGCCCCAGGCACACCTCAACAACATTGTCCCCATGCTCCAGTGCACGGCTCTAGACGTTATGTCCTCACCAAGCAGCCTGTTGTTGGCTTTCTCTCTCTGGTGAGCTCTTACATGCTGATCACAGTGTGCCTTGTTATCTACTATGCAGTCAAAAGGCACAAAATAGCCACCAAAAAATTAAAGAAAATGGTTCCAGTGGACTCTTGCACTTTTAATTTATTTGTTTTACTGGTTAGTTTGATAACCTACAAACTATGCTTTTAACTCTTTCTTAAATTGTAGTACTTCTGGAATTTCTTAGTGGGTACTACACAAGCCAATGCCTGGATAATTATTTAACTGCAGCTTTACCATGTAAAAACACTATTTATTTGTAAGAAAAAAAAGTATATCGCATTATTTGGTCAAGTTTGCACAACGGCTTGGTTTTTGCACAAGTTGTAAAAAAAAAAAAGTTATGGGGGAAAAGTGATTTATTCTGTTCTGGCGTTTTGAAGACCTTGCTATGGTTAGCTCAAGTAAGTGATGTTAAAGAGGTCATATATATACATATATTATATACTATTATATTACTTTAATGTATTAAATAAATGTTTAATGTTATACTTAATTTCATAGTAAAGTAACTTTGATATCTTTAATTTTTTATTACCTATCATTTATATGTACTCTTATAATTTTCTTTATCTGCCCTTTTTGTTATATTTACATATAAGGATTATATTATGCTTTTTTTATATATTTATGTTTGCGATTTCCATTCCATTCTTGCTTTATGTTGTCATGGTTTTGCTCATTTCATCTGTGTCCATGTGAAATTCTGTACCTCTTTGATTAGATACCCAAATAGCAATAACAGCAGGCCAAAAACATTTGAAATGGTTTTTATTATGAAAAACAAACTTTTTAAAAAATGAATAAAGTTAATTAATATATCTTATTCTTTTAGGCTACAGTGGCTCAGAACATAAAGTTGTCAAGTCCATCTTCCATAAACTTCTTGTAGATGGCCATGAATTTAGCCACAAAGGCCTCCAGGTGGTAGACTGCTTTGCTTCCAAGCTGCAGTCTGTGCTCATAGTATGCCGCCATCTGAACCACCTCAGCCTTCAAATGTCCATCACAGTTACTTAGCAACTCTGTCACCAGGCCCTGGAATACCATGCAAAGAAAAAGTGTTAATGCAGTGATTGTTCACCAGTTTTATTTAACCCTGCAATTTAACTATTTCACAGTACACATGATTTATTTATTCTGCAAATAAGTAGCTATACCTTCATGATGACTTCTGGTGGGATGCAGTGAGTCAGAAGTTCATACAATCGTGCCCGAACTTCCAAAAGTCTGTAAAAATATAATAGACGCTTTAGTTTGCATGTACATCACTTAAAAACATACCAGGTTATTGAAACCAAGTTTATTCAAATCTATCATAATGTAAAGGACAGCAGGGGATTTTAATTGTGTGCTTGTATTCATGTATGTTCTGACCTTTGAGGGCTCTGCTGGCTGACTATAGCATTGGCAGTCTCTCTGAGGTAAACCTCCCAGTCTGTCTCAGGGATGTCCTGGTCTGGAGAGAATGGATACCTGCAGGAAAGTCAATTTGGGAACAGATTACCTAAACTGTATGTGTGGCATAGACTTCAGGTGAGTTGTGTTCATTCAGAGGCTTCCTTTGTGATTGAACAGCACCGATCATTTATTTCATTCTCTGCAATCTTTATTCTTGCTGACTTACTGTTGAACTCTGCAGGCCTCACACATCAGCAGGGCTTTACGGAGGTTACGGCCAGATTTCTCAGCGATCTGTTTGGCCAGTTCAGGAGGAAGAAGCAGCCCCTCCTTCCTGCACACGCCTGACAGAACACTGCACACCTGAGAGGACAAAGGTTGGGTTGTTTTCACATGTCAAGCAAAACACATCTGAATTTAAAACTTGTAATTGTAATGCATTTTTCATAAATTGATATATTTAAGAAAGAACGCATATGCTCACCAAGACTGATAAAAATACAGAAAAAGCTGTAGTACTGTGAAATATTACAACTTTTCTATTTTAATATATTTTAAAATGTAATTTATTCCTGTGATGCTAAAGCTGAATTTTCATTACTCCAGTCTTTAGTGTCACATGATCCTCCAGAAATCATTCTAATATGCTGATTTGCTCAAGAAACATTTCTCATTACCAATGTTAAATACAGTTGTACATAGTAGTTTATTTATTTTTTTTGTGAAAATGATTTTTCAGGATTCTTTAATGAATTGTCGAAAGAATAGCATTTATTGGAAACATTTTATTTTTTTCAAAAATTATAAATGTATTTAATGTCACTTTTTAAAATGCATCCTTGCTGAATAAAAGTAATAATTTCTTAAAAGAAAAAGAAACTTCACCTCTTCCACACTTGGCAGGGGGACTCTCACAGCCAGACACCTGCTCCTGATGGGGGCAATCACTTTTGAGGTGGAGTTGCAGCACAGAATCAGTCGACAAGTGGACATGTACTTCTCCATCGTACGGCGCAAGGCATGCTGGGCATCTTTAGTGAGACGGTCCACCTCCGTCAGCAGCACGACTGAAGAGATGAGACATTTTATCATTGCAAGTTCTGTTATATTACTGTTGTATAAGTGTACAGATCATTAATATAAAGCTATCAAATCCAGACACAGCTCTTAGCTATTTAACATAAAGATTAATCATCTAACCCAATGAAAGAAAAAAGCCGAACCTTTGAACTCCCTTTGAGCACTGGACTGAATCTGCTGAGACTGGGCAACAGTTTTGATCAGCTCCTGAATGACCACACGGTCACTGTTCCCAGCATCACTGAGGAAAGCAGATCAGGCATGAGGTTCTGCTAGTAAATTCTCCCAACATACACAGAGCCCAGTCAATCTTTGCATTACCTTGGATTCACCTCTAGATGGTAGTTGCTGGCAATTGTGTTGATTTCAAGCTTCTTTTTAGATGGAGTCTACAACAGACAAACACTGATAGTTAATACTGTAGTATTAGGCTATACAATTAGAAAACAGTTTATAGCAATTTTTTTAAATACCGTGATGGACTGGTGTTCAATCCTGAGTTTCTCGACCCCGGGACCGTACAGCTCTCTGAGCAAACACATGATCCGGGTTTTCTTACCAGCACCAGACGGTCCATAAACCAACAAGTGGGGGAAATCACCACACTGGACCTGTAAAATTAACCAGTGAGTTATCTAATTATCGTTTTATCTAATTATATTATTCAGTACTAATTAAAGACAGTATGGCTAATATGTGAAGCACATTTAATTAACGTTATATCACAGCTACTGCAAAGTATATTGTTGCTGCAACTGTAAACAAACAATTTGAAGTATTTACTTCCAGAAGAGAGCGCAATGATGTACATAAAATATAATTCATATTTAGTTATTTAAATTGACTTTAGTCTGACCAAAAACAAACACCAGTTCGCTGTCTAGATAGTTTCTGCTTCTTTACCAGATTTTTGAGCTGGTTTGCTTGCTCCTTGTGGTAGTCGAGTTTAGCCAAGGACGATGGTCGATATTTATCAACCCACAAACTCATTTTCTCCCCTGAATGATAAGAATATCGCGCCTCTGTAAAATTTTTTTTTTTTGAAATAATATTGTTGCTGTGAGCTGCCTGCTCCCGCGAAACGTAAACCCGAGCAGCGCACTGTCAGAACGGCATCTACAGAGAGCGAAGAGGGTCAAGTGCTTTCGCGTTTCGTAAAACTGCATTGCTGCGCTCCTTACAGTTCGGCACCGGCACTAATAGATTGTAATCAGTACTGCCGCTCCCTATACGCAGAGTACGCAGTTTGCGTAGGGCACCAACTCCCAGTTGCTCAAAAAAAAAAAAAAAAACCATTTCGTTCTAAAAATCGAAACATGTACATATATATATATATATAATTAGTAATGGGACAATTGATACCGCAGCTCCGATGCAGTTTTCAAACCACTATTGTATCACACATAGGGATATGCCGGTATCAAATTTTCATGTTGCGATTAATTGCTAATGCTTTTATCACGGTATTATCACGATATTGAAATTAGTTTTTAAAAAAAGTGCTGTCATAATACAGTATAACAGGTTTAATCGATGCTTGTATCGAAATGACAATACCACGTGATTTATGACGTTTGAAGCTTCGAACTTCATGCCGTATCGGTAGGTCGGGACAGCTGGTTTGAAAAAACTAGCGCTTCACATCCCATGCATATAAGGATTATTCAGTCACTTTTTATTCAGAACACTTTCATGTTTATAACTGGGGTCTGAGACCCCGAACACAACATAAGGGTAGGCCTATAACAGCTCACCCAAAATATATTTTTTCAGCTACCCACGTCAATTATTAATTATGATCACATGTTTGTGTATTTTATATTATTGATCGATATGTGAATCCGTTGACCAAGCTATACATGACACGAGTTGTGGTCTCATTGGCACAAATGATTGATTCCACTCTTGAATGTCACAGACTTCCGAAGCTTTGTCTGGTCTCATGCTTTTTCAAACCATCTTCTGCTCCGCGATGATTTGTCAGAAATGATGGAGAAAACAAGTCCGACCACCAGATGTCGCTAATGCACACTGTGTTTAAAGCTTCGAGTAATGAACCGTTTTTCGGCACAATTTCATGAAAGCCTCAAACGCTTCAGAAAGCCTCGGTTTCCCATCACTATATAAAATGAACGCAGCAGGCAGTATAATGCTGCGTTCACGCCATATCGTAATTACCGTAATTTCGAGATGACAGCACGTGACGTTCTACTCGGAGCTGTTCACGTCCTCGGGCTCGGACTCGGAATTATGCTTTTCTGTGGCAACACTATCAACGCCTAAACAGAGCCTGCGGCGGTCATGTGGCACAAGTCGTAGCTCTCAGAAAACTCCCAGTTCACAAGTTGTAATTACGAGTTCTACGAGGATGTGAACGCTTTTTACAAGTTGGAATCTCGTAATTACGGGAATTCCGATATGGCGTGAACGCACCATAAGCACACGTGACATGGCATTCCCGCATCTGCGCACGCGCCCGCGCTCGCTCTCACCTCATGCTTGTGGTTGAATACAAATGATCAACATAATTAATGGACAACTAGGCTATATCAGGGAAAACACATCAGCGCAGTCCGGCGTAGAGAAAAGAAAAAGAAAAAGCCCAAGATGAAGCCCGTGCATCACTTTCAGGTAACTACGTTCATAGTCCTGTGAAACTTCTTTGACTGACGTTAGTAACGTGTTTTAAAGTCGGTAATAATTTCACCACCAACAACAACGCATCTGACTTAATATTCTAGTTTCCATGAATTAAAATGTAGGCTATTATATAAAAACAACGAGGCGATTGGTTAATAAATAATGGTCATATTTCACTGAATAACACTGTTAAAATACACAATGTAATACAAAATAAACAATTTACATTATTACAAATGCCTGCAAAGGGCACTAAAGGCCTGATAATTGCTGCTGTTACACTTACAGGACGATCAGATTCTTGTTTAATATTGACCAAACATTTCATTCAAATATCCACTTAATTTTTAATTGGCCACCTTTTTGCGATAGAAATGCTACAACCTCTTGTCTTTAATTTCTTCAATAAAAACATGTGGACATCACAGCCCATACCAAAATAAACCATAGTTATCATAGTAAAACTGCTTAATTTTCTTTTGTGTGATTCTGAATGCTTGAGACCATAAAATCAATCAGACAACTGTATTAATAAATAGCCATAGTTAACGGTCTAGAGCTACAATTTTAATTTATAAATAATCACATTTTTATTACAATTTATTTATTTACTTTTATATTTTATTAAAGTTCTATTTTGACCCCTTATAGTAGTTTTATTTTTTTATTTTTTATTTTTTTGAGGAAAGGGGCACAACAGTACTATTCTGCTTAGGGCACCCATTTGGCCAGCAGCGGCCCTGATTGTAATGAATTTATTGAATTTTTTTTCTACGTAATTCATGAGGATGCATAGCCTTATTGTCATCAAATGATGCTCATAGGCTAATGATACGAGAAATAAAAACACAATAGAAATAGGCTTTTAGACAGGTTGAATTAACATTTTCGTTACGATCTATGACCAGTATACGAGCAGTGTAGTTCACTTTGTTCCAGACCTGTATGCCTTTCTTTCTTCCGTGAAATAGAAAAACGAGAGTCCATAAGCAGAATAAGCGTTGCAGTCAACATTCAGTTTCATTTCATTTATCAAAATGTTATATAAAACGGCCCTCTGTACGAACCATCAGAATATAGATAGGGAAAAAATCATTTTGAGAAAACAGCCTTTAAAGACGTATTGTAATTGAAATTTAAGGCACAAATAGATAAGTGTAATTAAAAGTGTAAATGTGTATTTTTCAGGAGATTGAATTGAATGACAATATTGTATTCAGAATATTCAGATCTGTGTTAGGGATTCCTTGCACCTTACCTATGCAGTTTCTGTCATTCAACCCACAGTGATTCAAGGTCTGTCTTTTGCCCTTTCCACAGTTTTCACCTACATCCTAACGCTATGCTGCCTTTATTGGCAAAACAGCTTAGTCTGATGTCTACACTGATGCTTATCTCAAAATGAACTGTATCTCCTATCCTTCAAAGAATGATATATTACACATTTGTGTACACGAGACATTTTGTGAAATTATTGCATACAATAGGCTACATACTGTACAGGGAAAACATAATCTCATGTTTGTTTTTTTCAGCTTTGACTTTATTCTGTCTGATATCTGTTCCCTTCAGAAGCTCTATTAAAGAATATTAAGAGGTGAGCGAGAAAGGAAAGATGACAATGAGGAATACAGAATTGTAAAGTGTTTGCTGATAAATGATACCTGCATTCTCATACCTATGGTATCTCAGGAATGCTTTTCAAATCACAGAAATATTCGTCCATTTTAGTTGAGGAATTTCAGCAATAGGCCTAGTTTCTGCTGTCTTGCCAATGTTATAGGCCTACAAGTTGAGTCAGGAATTGTCACAATTCCACAATTAGCCTAGTATTATTCCAACACAGGTGAACGTCATTTTGGGTCATGTTTTTTCCATGTTTCACACCGTTCATACTTTATCTTGCGTAAATGAATACAAGGTTCCAAGGTTTCACACTGCCCTTTTATAAAACATTGGTTATGTTACTATTTAAATATTTATAATGTAAATGTTATTGATTGGATGCATACACTTCGCGAGGAGCACGTGGTTCAATGACGTCTGGGAAAATGTTGAAAAACTATGTTTTAATTGATGTCAAATGCACAAAAACTACAAACTCTACATTAAATTGAACGTGTTTGCCATCACAGATATTTTTTTCCCCCCTGAAATCCTGAAACTAGGCAGCGCGTGGAAGTCGAAGCAGTACAGAATGCGTGTATGAATATTTAATGCGGTAGGTACTGCGGTAGTTTATGATTGGTTGTCTATTGTTTAATGTGCTGTAATATTGGTACGAATTAATATTTAATAAGATAACTACTGCAGCAGTTTATGATTGGTTGTCTGTTGTTTAACAACTCTGCAAAGCGTTGAAAAACCGCATTATGTTTGTCGCGTGCACTTTGGCATGTAACTAGGTTTTTACACAACAAAAAATGTGTTAACTATCTTTAAAAATTACAAATATGAATGGTTGTTTTACCTAGTTTAACTTTGCATGGGTGGTTAAAAAGACGATAGGTTAGTAAGGCTTCGCTGAACAAAACACGCGAGATAAAGTTTTTTTTGGGGGGGGGGGGGGGGGCCTCGGAGGCGGCTCCGCCATGGCCTCCTGAACTGCCTGCACCGCCATGGCCTCCCGAATATCATTCTTCCCCACATGGATGATGATTCGATTTGCAGTCTTGTGCTTCAACAAAATGTTCCGGAGTTCCCTGTTCACATCAGAGACGGTTGCTTGATGAAAGCAGCATGTTGTTGTAGTCCTGCTACTGATGTTTCTGATAATAGAGTCACCCACTATCAGAGTCCTGGGCTCGGCTGTGCTCTGAGCTGAATGCCGCTGTCTACTCGACCTTGAGCGCCTGTTAGTAGCGATGTTAGCTGCTGGCTGATCCGATCCATGTTTAATCACATTTGGTCCAGAAGGCCAACAATTCACTAAAAATGTTTTTTTTATTGGTCTTATGAAGTATTCTAATTTGTTGAGATAGTTAATTGGTGGGTTTTTGTTAAATGTGAGCCAAAATCATCACAATTAAAAGAACCAAAGACTTAAACTACTTCAGTCTGTGTGCACTGAATTTATTTAATACACGAGTTTCACAATTTGAGTTGAATTACTGAAATAAATGAAGTTTTCCATGACATTCAAATTTATTGAGATGCACCTGTATATGGGTGTAGTTATAAAGTATGGCATGTCAGAGTACTCCGGTATTACTGTCTGATGCCATCACAGTGACGGCAGACTAAATGTAAGACCTGTCATGCCTTGTACTATTATACCATAATTCGTACATTTAGTGTTCATTTAAATTAATCTAGTATGCTACTAATGAGTAGTATATAGCCTAGTGTATTTCGTAAAAGCTGTTGATAAATCTCGTTCTTCATGGCCAACACATGTCATCTTTCTCTTTTTTACTTCCCTCCCCTTGATGGCATATAAACAGTATTCTCAGAGAACAGCCTGATGTTACAGCAGTTCATTTCAGTGAGATCGAGGAATCATCCCAAAGGAAGCACTTCACTACCTGTATGGATAACTGAAGACTCAGGTAACACCACAAAACAGACATTTTCCTTTTCCTTTTTTTTTTTTTTTTTTTCCTTTTCTTTTTTTTTTTTTTTTTGTCTGAAAATGTTTTTTATTTTCTTTTGCATTTCTCATTGTAAACATATTTTGTCAATAGACTTGTGTCATGCTTTTCTGATTTTTTTTTCTTCAGAGAAAAAGATATTAATGATTGCACAAATTTCTGGAAGAATCTCAAACATTTCACAATTAAATGAAACTTAACTCCTGATCAGTGAAAGAGCAATGAGAGGTTTAAATTGTACCTTCTTGAAGATTTTGAATTTTGAAAGCTAGTTTAATCGCAAAGTTTTTTAATTATTTCAGGTCATTTCCTGTTGATACGGCATCATCACGGTAGTTCTCTTACTGATTTTGAGGGAGCAATGTCCACTCAACATGTACAGTAACCTTCACACAACAGCACTAACATTCCCCTTCATGTACAGGTGCAAAGCATCCTTCCATTTTCATAAAGTCACAAACAGATCAAAAACTCCATATGTGAAGTGTCTGGTGAAGCTTTGTGGTCTGGCTGAATTTGGCAGAGCACTAACAGAACATGAAATTGTCTGCATTACTGTTGCCGCTCAGATGGCGAGGAGTAATTCTCAGTGCAGGGTGATGCTGCTAAAGTTCTTCATGAACTACCTGACTACAGAGGGATATTCACAGGTTTACAAAGCCATGGCCGACTAAACAGAAGATGGTTGAGGGACACACAGAAGCTCCCATCAAGTATAAAGACCTTTAACTCTCCAGCAGTTACAGCATTACAGAGACTAAGAATGAGGAGATGCCAGCCAGATGTGAAAATAAATGAGTTCCTTTTTTTGTCATTTGCTTGTTTGTATTTCTTATTATTGTTTATTTTTGATCTTCTCTGGGAAAAGAGGTCTGAATGATGCAGATGACATAAAAGCATACCACTAGATGGCAGTAACAACTATAGATACAGCAGATGCTTACAAAATGTTCTGTTTTGTTTAGAGGTCTAATACCTGAATAATTTAAGGAATTAATACTTTTATTTAGCAAGGATGTATTAAATGGATCAAAAGTCACAGTAAGGACATGTACAATGTTACAGAAGATTTTTATTTCAAATAAATAAATGCAGTCATGGTAAGCATAAGAGACTTCTTTCAAAGACATTTGAAAAATCTAACCAACCCCAAACTTTAGAACAGTGCTGTAAGAGAACCGGTGTCAGATTATATAAGAAGCATGGATGGTTTGTGTTGGACAGGTAGGGCGGTTCATTAGATTGTAAGGCACTAAAGTCTTAATCAGTTTGGTTAGTGTGACCAGATGCCAGGCAGTCCTGATATTTACTTTCCCCAGCATGCATTGCAACATATTGTTATTAATTCTGAGAACGCACTTCTTGCTTTTTGCATCTCTGTCAGTCTGTATCCTGTCACTGAGGCTCAGAGACACTTTGAAGCCCCAAACGAGTTTATTTATATCTCTGGGTTGCGACTTGTGAGTTCGTGGCACAAGGATGAACATGCAGTGTGGCTTCATTATGCCTCTTAAATGAAAGCATGACAACTATATGACTAGGTTTTTGCATTTTCACAAGAAAATGTAAGTAGTTTTTGCCTATTAGGGAGTTGTGGATGGTTGCTGGTGTTCTTGATTTGCGAGTTTTATTCTTAGGGTTAATTCATTAATATTTAAAGTAAAGGTGCACACTGATTTGCACCAAAGTTTAATTTTAATAGAGTTAGAGGTTTGTTAAAATTCAAGTAGAAAATAATCATATATATATTTCACGATATGTAAATATAATCTACCCTGGTGTGTTTTTTTTTCTTTCCACAGTGATTAATAATATATTGCATTCTTGGCTTATAAAATGCTGCATAACTTTTATCTGCTCTCAGCGGTGCCAAGGTGTTTTTTAAAAGTGGGTCAGTCTGTCATTCGTCCTTTCTTGTTCTGTTTTTACATTCTTTAACCTTGCAATCCACATTGTCATGGTCAGGGCCAGTTTTTCTCTGTGGTAATGTAATGCGGGTTGTCTCGTGATCAGAGTACAATCAATACTCTGCTGTTGATCAGAAGGTTATGACTAATTGTTTCCACTGGAATGCTGTGGAATATTTTAGATTTATTAAAACACTCATTACATCCTTGAGAATCTTAGAATGGACTCACACAAAAAATGTGTTTTGTTCCTCAACACTGTTTTGAGTATTTTAATTCCTAACCAAAGCAATTCCAGGGGCAGTCTGGGGGGCATTTAGTCATCTTTACACTGTTAAAAACATGTTCTGTTACAGTTTTATCACCGATACATTCTCCCCACAACCTCCACAATCCTGGCACTGATGGTGACCCTCAAAAGGAATTATTGTGAGGAGTGAAAGAGAGAGGCTTTGAGATTAATAATATATTGCATTCTTGGCTTATAAAATGCTGCATAAGCTTTATCTGCTCTCAGCGGTGCCAAGGTGTTTTTTAAAAGTGGGTCAGTCTGTCATTCGTCCTTTCTTCTGTTTTTACATTCTTTAACCTTGCAATCCACATTGTCATGGTCAGGGCCAGTTTTTCTCTGTGGTAATGTAATGCGGGTTGTCTCGTGATCAGAGTACAATCAATACTCTGCTGTTGATCAGAAGGTTATGACTAATTGTTTCCACTGGAATGCTGTGGAATATTTTAGATTTATTAAAACACTCATTACATCCTTGAGAATCTTAGAATGGACTCACACAAAAAATGTGTTTTGTTCCTCAACACTGTTTTGAGTATTTTAATTCCTAACCAAAGCAATTCCAGGGGCAGTCTGGGGGGCATTTAGTCATCTTTACACTGTTAAAAACATGTTCTGTTACAGTTTTATCACCGATACATTCTCCCCACAACCTCCACAATCCTGGCACTGATGGTGACCCTCAAAAGGAATTATTGTGAGGAGTGAAAGAGAGAGGCTTTGACACAGTAGATGGATAGAGACAGAAAATGAAGAGCAGAGTATTTTTGGGGGGCCCCACTGGCTACATTTAACGCTAGGACCATGCTTTCCATAGACTGGACACTTCCACCAAATGAACAAATAGCTTTGTCCTGTAGCACTCATGTCTGTCCCAGGCTGCTCAGTGTTGGTTCTCGCATAGGGGCCTCTTTAAGCAAGTTCTGGGTCTTAAATAAAAATCCCCCAATCTTTCCCCCAGTAATTGCGACAATTAGAAAAAACCCTCATTTAGTGCATGGCGACGAAGCCACTTCCTGTTCGTTTACAACCCCAGATTCCCAAACACACAGCTCCAGTGTGTGTGTGTGAGGGGCTATTTTTACCCATGTGAGGCTGGGGGAGTGCGGAGAACGCATAGAGTGATGGAATGTCTTCAGCTATGAAATGCAGCGTGTCACACGGAGACATGCACTGACAGACAGACACGTTCACACAGACACACTCTGCAGCACAAGCATACACTGCAGTGCTTTCAGCATTCATTAAATGTTCATCTTGCTGCAAAGCTCACTCAATCATAGAAGAGAACTCTGTACACAAATCATTGGCTAGATTTTAATTATAGAAAGAAACTAAATTTGCCAACTCACATCTGATTAAAGAATGACCCTGTAAACAAAGCAGGTATTCCAATATTTAATAACAGGTTGTTAAAATCAAAAGTTGCAACTGTGTTATTTAATGAGCTAACATGAACTAAGACTTGTATTTTTTTAAACAAAGATCAATACATTTTGTAGCAAATGTAGCTATTGCTCACTGTGAATGTTAATGCATTAACTAAGGTTAACTAATGAGGTCTTATTGTAAAGTGATACCTATTGGTCTTTATAGTTCTTTTGCACTTTAATCTGTGTAAAACTTTTAGCTTTATACATTTTTCTGTATTGCTTTATTGCATTTAAATGTTCAGTTATTTTTGTTATAAGAAAAAAAGTTATTAAACCTGTTATACTGTATTATGACAGCACTTTTTTTTAACAAAATTTCAATATTGTGATAATACTGTATACCGTGATAAAAGCATTAGCAATTAATCACAACATGAAAATTTGATACTGGCATATCCCTAGTTCTAAGATACTGTACTATAGGCAGTTCCTCTATATATTCATCTCTTTATTGTATTTATTGAGTGACGCTTTGTTGTCTGTCTCCATAACATCAGAAACTCCCAGCAATAGTAAAATAATGTGAATATATCACAAAATGATTAATTGATATAGAATAAATTGCTTAGCACTGCATGATGTGTATGGATTCTATAGGTGGAAACTCCTAGTGTGAAAAGCATCGTATAAACATGATTACTGACACCAGCTCAGCATACATCAGCAGTCATGACAGCAGTAGTGGAATGCGTTGCCATGTGCGTAGCCAACACCCCCAATTAATTTAGTATTGCATTAATTAAGGATAATTGTTTTGGAGAAAACCTGCGGTTACTTTTCCATGGTAAAATCCTCTATTTTGTTATTGGTTGACAGAATGTGCCATCTGGCCCCCAGCTGAAACCTCTGAGATTACCACGTATAGATGCCAATAGTGCACGCTTACCCTGCATTTTATGATACAGACAGAAATCTATTTTTATAGTTACATAGGTTTTTTGTGAAAATACACTACTGTACAAAATGTTGGAGAAAATTAATACTTTTATTCTGCAAAGACACTTTAAACTGATCAAAAGTGACAGTAAAGACATTTATAATGTTACAAAACATTGCTATTTGAAATAAATGCTGTTCTTTTGAACTTTCTATTCATCAAAGAATCCTGAAAATTTTTTTTTTTAAATATAATAAATCTGTTTCAACACTGATGACAATAAGAAATGTTTCTTAAGCACCAAATCAGCATACTAGAATGATTTCTGAAGGATCACGTGACACTGAAAATTCAACTTGTGCCATCACAGGAATAAATTACATTTTAAAATGTATTCAAACAGAAACAAATTAAGATTATAATAAAGTTTCACAATATTACTGTTTTTACTGTGTTTTTGATCAAATAAATACAGCCTTGGTGAGTGTAATAGCCCTAAACTTCCAAACATTAGTATATATTTTGTTATAACTATGCTAATTTATTAAAATATATATATTTAAGAAAAAATTCTTAAATATCTATCTTAAATAAAAACAAGTCTTTAGGTGAATCATTAGACTCTCCACTGCAACATTAGCTATGTTTCCATCCATCTATTTTCATGTGCATTTTGGAATAGCGCATAAAAAACACTGGATGGAAAAATCAAGATGCAAATAAATTCTAAAAATGCGCATAAAAATCGTATGCACACAACTGCATCAAAAAAGTCATGTGACTTTGCATGATGGGATGTGATAACCTGACTAACCAGTGGACCGATCTCGTTGCACAGCATCAGAAATGTTGTTTTGGTTGTTCTGAAATGCCGGAGCAAAGTCTGTCATCAAAGTATTTCTGTATAATTGTCTTACACAACTGTGTTCCCAAACAGCAAGCATCCACCTCCGAAAGCAATGCCAGTTATTGTGTTTCGTCTGCTCGCTCTGAGGCACAAGTAATTTATCATATATGAAAATTATTATATTCAGTGGCTTCTACTTTTCTTTGTGATATTTAGTGCCAGTTTATCTGGAAGTGATGAATTTTTTTGTCTCTTTGACTCTTTGGATGGAAACGGTGTTTAATTCGCAAATGTTTTATGCCATATTCCAGTTTTGCGCATAAGTTAAATTTGCATCTTTGGATGGAAACATAGCTATTGCCTCATATGAGAGAACTATGGTCCGTGAGGAGGGTCCTGTAACGGCGTGACCGCGTCTTTGGGGTTGCTGCAGCGGTGACCTCACAGACCCAGTGCAGTGTTAAGACGTGCACACTGGGTCTGATCCAAGCCGGACATTCCTCCAGAGTCAAGTGGGAACTTTGGAGACAGTCAACCATTGTGTGATGGGTGAGGGTTTTTGAGAGGGTGGACAAGGGGGACTCGAGGGCCGAGAGGGAAGAGCATGTTTTTAATACCCCAGTTCAACCCAGCACACACCCACCCTACATAAATAGCTCCTGTACATGCTTATGTCAGTTGCCTTTAGTCTGTTGCGAGTTTTGAAGACAAAAGTGGCATTCTTGATGAGGGTGTAAATATGGCCCCTCTGTTTGGGGCAACTTGACATGTTTGTTCCAGAAAGCTGTTGCACAATAAGCTATATCTGAGAAAAAGCCACAAATTTCAGACTGCTTGAAATTTTAGTCTGAAAGGAGAGGAAGTGAGGTCATGTCGCTGTCCCATTGCCAAGATCATTTCCATTGTGCATGAGCTGGCACAGGGGAATCTTCAGATGTGCGTGCTTGAGTCGTGACATTTCAGTTCTTATTCACTGCTGTTGATGTGCCATCCAGGACAGCGGTGCAGAATCATCTCTCACCTGGAAGCCCAAACTCGACAGAATGAACAGGGAAGAGCCTGCCGTTTTGTTTCTTTTTGAGGAAAAGGGACCGACTCTTATCTGAGAAAGGTAGATGAGATAACGTACTTTGCTGCATTTAGTTATTTCCTTTTGTGCTGTAATTTCCAACTCATTGTACAGTAAGAATGTATTAAACTGCCAAAAAAAAAACACATCCAGTTTTCCATAAAATGTATCCAAATGCAATCTTAAAGCAAGATAATATATATGTTTGTTTTTTCCCCCATGTTTAATGGTTAAAGAATACATCTAACTAAATTGAGAGAGATTTATGCTTTAAACTAACAACAACAACAATTTGGCTATTGGGTAAAAAACATAAATTAATTCAATGTATACACTAGTTTTGGGTCTGATTTTTTTTTTAATGTTTTTAAAAGAAGTCTCTAATATTCACCAAGGCAACAGTTATTTGATCAAAAATAATATAAAAACAGTTAAACTGTGAAATATTATTGCAAAAAAACTTGTCCCTTTTTAATTTTATTTTAAAATGTAATTTATTCCTGTGATGGCAAAGTTGAATTTTCAGCACCATTACTCCATCTTCAGAGTCACATGACCCTTTAGAAATCATTGTAATATGCTGATTTGGTGCTCAAGAAACATTTCTTATTATTACCAGTTGAAAACAGTTGTGCTGCAGTTTGTGGAAATGAGATGCGTTTTTTCAGTAGTCTTTGATGAATAGAAAGCTATTCAAAAGAACAGCATTTATTGAAATATATTTTTTGTAGCATTATACATGTCTTTACTCTCACTTTTGATCTTTTGATGCAATGCATCCTTGCTAAATGAAATATTTATTTCTTTAAAAAAATCATACTGAAACCAAACTTTTGCACATTATTGTACTTTCTGAAAAGTTATGATGCACAATGTGTATATAATTTAATATTATATTTAAAAAAAAATCTAAATAATTTTCTTCAAGTAAATTTGTCTTGATTTATGGAAAAAAATAGACAAAAACAATTAGGATTACTTTCTTGCAGTGTAGTTGTTCTTGTTTCTAAGAGTGCTTCTGTTGTTATGTTTAATTTCATGAGATCACTTGAGTCTGTTACAACAAAGGGCTCCTTGTAGTCATACAACATTTTAAAGCCGGTGTTTCAAAGCCTTAGGTGTTTCTAGCTCTCTTGAAACTAAAACAGTCCTAGACGTACCTTCTTAAGGCTCTTGATTAATGAAATCAAGTGTGTACTGAATACTGATGGAATGAGGTTTACAGAGCAAGCGACCATGCTGAAGTTCAAATGCATTTGTTTTATCAATCCAGCAGTGAGGCTAAATGGAGGAAAACAGCCCCCATGACATGATTTAAACATGTTTGCATCACCTGTGTCCTTGAATGACTCTTTCCCACGTTAGTCTCTTTGTTTGAATTTCATTAGGTGGTGCTAGATAAGATTTATGTTTGTGTGTGTGTGTGTGTGTGTGTGTGTGTGTGTGTGCATGTGCGTGTGAATGACAAATGTTAGGTGGAGTAAGTGTGCACATCCTCTGTCTTTGCCTCCGCATTAGACAATGTAACTTTGATTAATTTACTGTAGTTTGTCTGAGATCTCTTTGCCTACTTCCTCCTAAAAATAGCAGTTTATGTGTCACAGAGAGGACATTTGCAGATCTAGTTGTAGTGACACTTAATGATTTCCGGAAATCCTTTTCTAGTGGGTTGTACCCACCTTGAGTGTTTCTTAACTTTTTTATTTTATTTTAAAATTTATTTTATTTTATAATTTTTTTAAAGATTTATTTTTGCCATTTTCACCTTTATTATGATAGGACAGATCAGAACTGACAGGAAGCTGTCAGAAACGCTCCACCTTCCCCAGCTCCACCTGTATAGGTCTGCTACGAGGTGATTCATGTATGCTATATGGGGGTTATTTCATGTATGTTATATTTGCAGCAGCAATATTTCTTACATGCTCACAGCAGCATGTTGTGGATGCATTGGCAGTAGCAAGTCTCGGTACTTGCTCTGCCGCAGCAGCGGCAGCGTAGCAGATCTATTCCGCCAAGACCAAATACATTAACATTGTCATGTACATTACCATGCCAATCCCTCCGAGAGTTGTCATGACAGAACTGTATTTCCTATACCATGTTTTATTTTATAAAGTAACCTATGAAAGTTTTGCTGTTTTTTTGTTTCCTCTTTTATCTTTCTGTCCGTCACTCTAATAGATTGACCCATTTTAGAAAGAGCCAGAGATCATGCATACAGCCTGACTTCACCCTTGTGATCCCGTGTGACATTTCTTAACCTTGTGACTCTAGTCCCGGGCACAGTCAGACCAGTTTCCTGTCTAGTATCAGAGCTCATGAGGGAATTAATGGTGACGTTTACACCAAATGCACCAAATAATTTCATTTCCTGTCATGGCCTGGCCTCAGGATGAGGTAGAATCAAGTCTGTGATGAGGATTCTGATTGTGTGGTGTCAGTGTTGTCCAACACAGCTGAGGATTAAGTGCAGATGAAGTACATTTCAGGAAACATGACCACTGTGATTGTCCTCAGATTGTTACAGCCCTCACAGTCGATTAAAACCCCATCTGCCGAGGGCCGACCTGTCGCGTTAAAACAGGACACGCACCTTACAACCACTTTCTCCCTCCGTTTTATTGATTTCTTTATCTTGTCAGACTGAACACAGTCAGTAAGAGAGTTTGAAAAGCAGTTCTATACTGCACAAAAATAACTCTATACCCAAAGGATCAAGGTTGCAAATGGTGAAACCAAACCGTGCATGCCTCATTTACAGGCCCAGTTGAGTAATATCTGTTAATTCCAGGCTCTGTGAGGGGTTGCGTGTGAAATTTGGGCTAGCGGTAAAGCTGCAGCGGGGGACATCCATTGCCTGGAACTCAACGGATTTTGAGTCAGATAGAGGTCGCAGAAATGGCCCCCACTTAACCCTTAATCCGAGTTTACCGTCAGTTTCAAACACGTCTTGAATCAGAGGTCACAAAACACTGAGACATTACACCCTTTTGTAATGTAGTGATGTTGTTTTGTTTTTAATCACTCTTTAGCATCTCAATTGTTTTTTCCTAGAAAGCAATGATTGAATGAAAATGACTAATAACAAGCACTTGACTGTATTGTTTGTGTTGACAATGCAGATGTTGCAGCTTATTGCAGTCTATATGTATATATGTCTTTGTATTTTGTTTTGTTTAATGCCTATGTCAGAGTTTAAGGTCGTGGGACCATACCAGGCTTCTCGGACTGAGTTTATTTTTCCTCGGCTACTGCTGATAAAATGCAGCTGTCCAAATGTGTCTCTGAGTGGTGAGCGAGCCGCAGAGAACCGGACGCATCCAGCCTTGCATGCTGTCCAGCCATCTGCGGGCAAAACGGATAACGGGTCTGTCCTCCCCCAACCCTTGGGTCGAGAAAACAGCCGTTTGTGACCAGGTCATGGTGCGCTCCTGGACCAGCACGCTTGCACAGCTACATTGTTCCTCTTGGGTTATGTAAACACGAGGAAAATTAGATAATTCTGCTAGAAGGAAACCTGTAAGTTACCCAGGCTTGTGATGTAGTTAACTGTGCTTGGTTCACTTTCCCTGTTGAAAAAACCAGCATATGCTGGTTAGGTATGTTTTGAAGCATGGCAGCTGGTTTAAGCCGGTCCTTATTTGGTCATGAGCTGGTTTAAGCTGGTCAAATTCGTTCCAAGCCTGTTTTCTGAAGATATTTTAAAGAATGTCTCAGTGGGGTCCACAACAACATTGTACTTAATTGAATTTGTCCAGTGAGCAACTGAAAGTTTTCGTTTGTTCTTCACATTTCACATCGGGCATTTTTCAAAATAATACAGAAAAAAGTATCAAAACACACAACATGCTGTAAAGGAGCACAGCAGTGGACATTTACTTCCATTTTTGCATCCTAAAGTCTGGTAGAGTTTGATCCTCATTCAAGTTCACATATTGTGTTGAGTGTGTTTAGGGTCTAAAGATGGTATACAATGAAGGAAGTCACTTCTGCCTTTGTCCTGGATGGTCTCAGAGGACTGTGATTCTGTCTGAGCATGATCGTGCACACGTTCTCTCTTTTTCAGTTGGGTCTAGCTCAAATGAACTTGTGGTCTGTGTGGGAGCTCTAGAAAAATGTGATCTTTCCCCTATTCTTTTTTTGAAAAAAACATTTGTTCAGTTGAAACGTACAGTCTTAGCTAACACTTTCATATATTGTTGAAGTTATTCTTGGTCAGACATCCAGGTCCAGCATTTCCTCTGGGTCCTTTCTTTTTTTAGAATATCACATGCGAGCCCGAAATATGGGTCACATCAGAAACCTATTATATCTTTAGCTAGTCGAATGGCCTTCATTCTATCCCAACTAGATCAGTTCATAGACACCCCTGAGACTAGCTAAGAATGAAGGTCAGAAACAAACCAAAAATAAACGTCCGCTTCCCTAAAAGTGTCAATATTTTTAGAGCTAGAGGTTAACCCCTTGATTAAAGAAAGAACTGTAGCCTGTATGAAATTTTGTCTTATGTGGCTTGTGCTTATTTGTGTTGTGAATTTCTTGGTTTTATGATTTTTATTTATTTTTTTGTTTATTTTGCAATAATGCATTTTCATCTTTGATACAACCATGATACTTAACTTGAGTGAATGATTCCCATATTTATGTATCATGGTATTTACATGGTACCTCAGGGTTAGAGCAGTGCAATTTTTTATTGTATTTAAAAAGATGATTTTTATATAATAATAATAATATATTGTTTTATATTAATAAAATAATTATACATTTTATATAATAAAATACTTATACATTTTATTAAAAAAATAAAAGGTAACACTTTACTTAAAGCCTTGTATGTATAATGCATTATAAAAGTGGTTTAAATTGATTAATTATGCATTGTAATGCACCTTATAATGCTTTGTACAATCTCATTAATAATTGTAACCACAGTTAATACATTATAACACTCATCAATTAATTGTTACACTATGCATTTTAAATTCGGTTATAATTATTTACGACAAGATATAATGTATTACATCGCACATTATGAATAATTATAATGCAATGTAGTATAATATATAAAATATATATTAAAATAGGCTTTTTTAACAAAAATCTGTTTGACTCGCTTGCTATAGTGTGCTGCTGGACTAAAGCTGTCTGTCCACTTTATGCAGACATTTTGTAGCTCTGAAATCAAAGACTAAAATAGAGTGTCCATTGATTGCTGAGTGAGATCTCTGTCTACTGGCTCTCTTGTGTAATTGGAGCCTTCAATCAATAAGAAAGCATGAGATCAGCAGTCGCTGGATTTCCGAACTGAAACAACCTCATCAGCTCTCAGGACAAGTATTCCTCCCAAACCTCCCCAGAAACTCACACATCCAGTTTAGCCTTCCTGTGATACCTTTTCTGCTTCTGTTTAAAGATGTTCTCTTTTATGGACAGTAAGCCAGTGTAAAGCCAGCTATCGATGTTGGAATGTTGATGTTAGTTGATGATGCTTGTTGAGTCCTTAAAGGACTGTTTCTCGTGAGATAAAAGTATTTTATTCCTGTCTGTCTGAGATGAACTGCATTGCTGATGGCCTTTTGAACTTTGATGGTACATTTGTCATGCATTCACATTCTGAAGCGATTATTGTAGCCACGTTCATGTTTTCAGTTACTCTTCTGAGGTCAAAGATCAAAGGTGAAGTTTATCTGTGGTGCCTTTCTGTATATTGTCAGTGACTCATTTAGATTTGTTCTTCTTCTCTAGGAGGGCATGATGATGAATTCAGACTCAGCAGGTAGGCAGACCTTTATTCCCATTCCCACTTGCAGTTCTGTTTCTGGTCTCATTCCAGTTTCCATTCCACTGATTCTGTTTCTGTTCCTATTCCTGTTCTTATTCGTATTCCTAGTTTCCTGCTCTGTTTAGATTTGAGCTCCTATTGGTGCTCCTATTCCTTTTCAATATTCAACTGCTTCAGTTTGTTTTTGCTGTTCCCATTTCAGTTTCCATTCATGTTTATTTTTTCTGTTCCAATCATTTTTCTTGTTTCTACTCCTATTTCAGTTTCCATTCCATTTCCACTTTTGTTTTTCACCTCACTTGTTCCATGTTTGATTCTCTTCCAATTCATTTTCTTGTTTCAGTTTCTATTTCCATTTCCATTCCTGTTTCCTGTTTCCACTAAAACTTTTTTCTTTGTCATTTCCATTTAAATTTTTCCAGTCCTGTTGGCATTTTCCCTTTCTGTTTCAGTTCCAATTCCCATTCCCACACACATAGAAGTACTTACTCATGAAATGTCCCTTCACAAGCATCCATTTCCATGACTGACAGTAAAATTGAATTTCTGGGAATGACTTCTCAGGTCTTTCCAGTATGTCAAAGCTCAGCTTTCCAAAAATAATGACAGGCTGTTTTCACTTTATGCCACACACGCTGGTCAAAACACACGTTCACAAAAGAATCAACCACACCACAGAAACCACACAGAGTGGCCTTAAATGAACAGATGATAATGGATAGAAATGAGGGCAAAGACAACGTTTTAGATGGCTATTTCTCCCTGGCTGTATCTCCCTCATTAAGGCTCATATCCATTAGTTTGTGGTTGCAGAAGGTTTTGTAATGTACTGCTTAGCATTGTGAAATAGTTTTTGTTTCATGCTTCTGTGGCATCTGGAAACCTGAGCTAGAAGTCTGGAAAAGGAAATGCTAGTTCGTAATGTTAGTGTGTTTTTTTTTTGTTTTTTTTTATATGTGTGTTTTTGTTTAAAATATTTGAGGTTTTGTTAAAGATTATTTTTAAAGGTGGTTTGATAACTATGTGAAAGCATGTAAAACAACATTAGAAAATAGCATGCAGTTTCATGTCAGCAAAATTATTGTAAAATTAATTGCCAATGTTTTTGTCTATTGTACAAAGAAACAATCCTCTTTATAGAGTTTGACAGTTGCTATGTTTTCAACCAAAGGTGCAAATTTAACTTATGCGCAAAACTGGAATATCGCATAAAACATTTGCGAATAAAGCACCGTTTTCATCATTTCCGAGTCAAAGAGAACAAAATCGTTACTTCCTGATAAACTAGCACTAATTATCACTAAGAAAAGTAGGAGAAGCCGCTGAATGTAATAATTTTCATATATGATAAATTACTTGCGCCTCAGAGTGAGCAGACGAAACACAATAAACGCTGCCATTGCTTTCGGAGGTGGATGCTTGCTGTTTGGGAACACAGTTGTGTAAGACAATTATACAGAAATGCTTTGATGACAGACTTTGCTCAGGCATTTCAGAACAACCAAAACAACATTTCTGATGCTGTGCAACGAGATCGGTCCACTGGTTAGTCAGGTTAGGCCAACCCATCATGCAAAGTCACATGACTTTTTTGATGCGCTTGGTGGAATTTATTCGGTTTCCATCGCTTATGCACATTTTGTGTATTGTGTTTCCATCGTTTATGCACATTTTTTCTTATCGGATAAAAAGTTTATCCTACTCCATAGGTGGATGAAAACATAGCTAGTGTTGTGATTGACAGTGTCAGGCATCAGACTCCACAGACACTAGCCCGAGTGAGTAAGTGTCTGAGCAGCTTCGCATTGTGTGTTTATAAAGGACTCAGGTTTACCTTGGACTCCCAGCGAGAGCCATTATCAGGAGTCCCGTCACATTAATGTTATTGAGCAGCCTTGGGTAAGTGTGTGGATGTGTGTAATGGGCCCCTGGAGGCACCCTGAGGTCGGAGGTCATGCCACACAAGGCCTTGAAATGCCCTCTCACATAACCTCACTGGCGACATGCGCTGCGTGTGTTTGAAAGTGTGTCGAATGCCCCAGTGCTGCATATATCTGACCGTCAGTATGTAAGTGGTGTGTGTTTGTAGGAGCGTGTGTGTCTATAGGTCATATGTCATTGATATGTTTGTGTTTGTTGTGCGATGGATGATCTTTTAGCTGCTGTCTGTGATCACGTTTAAAAAACAAACTAAAGCCAATTGCTTATTTTACAAGTAAATTTAGACATCAAAACATTATAATGTGCAGTATTATGAATGGATATATTCGTTTTGAGATCTGCTAAAAAATTTAGCCGCATTGGAATTTTATCAGTATTGTTAAAGATTTTTAAGTCATTTTCTGAGTTTAAGTGACTTAGAGTGTTAGATGACAGCAAAGGTAATCTAAATGTAAAAACGAGAAAGCAAGTCAGCTCAATAAACAGAGTTCATGCATTTCTCTAAATAAATGCTCTTTATTCCTGTGCCCAGTTCTGTACTGTGTAAATGACAGTGCTTTTGCAAGAATTTGTACAATCAAGTGTGTTGCATAGAAGGTCATTCCGCCCCAGATCCTGTCTGGTCCTGTGTCTCAGAGACCAGCAGAGGTAGAGAACATGTTCTTCACTCACTCCTCTGAGCTAAATTGAGCTCCTGCCTGCTGTAGTGTGGAGCAGATGCACCGCCTGTGTGTTTGAGAAAGAATCTGTGGGACATGAGAGAGAATTATTGATGTAAAGAGCTGAAAAGAGAAAGAGAAGAGTGAGCATTTGTTCTTCCCTAATGACTTTAGGTTGATGGGTACTGGATGGCAGGTATTCTGACTTGTCTGTACTGTACCTGCATTGACCAAGAAGAACCAGCTGCTATTCAGTGCTGCAATAAAGATATTCAGATTTACAGGCATTTTTCCATGTTTAAGGACTGTTGTTAGGCTTGACACAGAGCAGAATGCCTAACCATGGTAAAATCCTTGCAGTGAATGGCCTTGAATTCCTCACAGCAGCAACAGTTTGCAAATAATTTTTTTTAAATAATTTGTAATTATTTATTAAAATATTTAAATTAATAAAATAACAGACATGAATGTTCAATAAATGTATTATATTTAAATTTATATATTATTTAAAATATGTTTTAAACTTTGATGTACAGTGTATATATACACACTGCTCTGCTGGTCTAAAGTTTGGAATAATTGATTTGTGTGTGTGTGTGTGTGTGTGTGTGTGTGTGTGTGTGTGTGTGTGTGTGTGTGTGTGTGTGTGTTTAAAAAAGGGCTTTTAAGCTCACCAAAGCTGCATTTATTTGATGAAAAATGCTATATTATTAAAAACAGTAATATTGTAAATAGTGCTGTCAAGCGATTAATCGCATCCAAAATAAAAGTTTTTGTTTACATATATGTGTGTACTTTTTTTATATTTAGTACGTATGTATAAATATACACACATACAGTATATATTTTGAAAATATGTACATGTATTTACATGTATATATTTATATTCATATAATTTAAATTATATATAAATATATTTAATATATAAACATAACATATTTTTCTGAAATATATACATGCATGTGTGTGTATTTATATATACATAATAAATATACACAGTACACACATATATATTATGTACACAAAAACTTAATTAATCACGATTAATTAATCGCGATTAATCGTTTGAATATATTTTAAAATGCAATTTATTCCTGTGATGGAAAAGGTACATTTTCAGCAGCCATTACTCCAGTCTTCTGTCACATGATCCTTCAGAAATCATTAATTTGTTTTATTAAAAGGCTTAAGAATCAGTCTTTTCATGCAATGTTCATAAAAATCTTCATAAAATTTATAGGATGAACTGGGATTAACAGAATATAAATCAGCATGTAAGATGCATGTTGTTGCCTCTTTGACTTGTTTCTTCTCTTCTTGTTCTGATAGAAATGTGTTGACATGGTCAATAGGTCAATTGCTATTATGGATGTGACACACACCATATATTTAATATAGAATTTCCCACACTCTTCTTTTTGCTGTCCAGGTGCTCGTCTAAATTGGCAAAACCCTCTTTCTCTCAGGTTCACCTGTACCACAGCTGCAGAAAAATTGAAATCTGTGTTCAAAGCCAGCTAGAGGATTTAACCCCAAGCACATCTCACCCCGAGAATTAATATTCTGCAATGCTGTATTATCTTTAGAGATCCTTAATCGCTCACGGACCACATTGATCCCAAAATTTCAATTTCATCTGGACTAATCCAATCTATTCACTGTGATATTCCTATGACCTAAAAACACACCCCATATTGTGTCCCTTGTGTATGTGTGTCTCATAATAGTTGTGCACATGCAATTCTGTCATTTCTTTCTAATTGAATGAGTGTTTTTGAGTCCACATCTCACAGGAGAGGGGGAATGCTTTTTTCCAAGTGTCCACTACCTTGTTTTCAATTGCCTTAGGACAGGGGTAGGCAAGTTCGGTCCTAGAGAGCCGCAGTCCTGCAGAGTTCAGCTCCAACCCTAATCAAACACACCTGAACAAGCTAATAAATGTCTTCAGGATTACTAAGGCTATAGGCAGGTGAGTTGGAGCTGAACTCTGCAGGACTGCGGCTCTCTAGGACCGAACATGCCTACCCCTGCCTTAGGATATAATGTTTTACCAAGCAGATTTGTGTGTGCGTGTGAGTGGGCATGCTCTTTGGTGGGTGGGTGTTTGGTGGTGTGCATCTGTTCATGCATGCTTGCACATTAATATTAATTACATTTGCCTCTTTGTTAATTATCTCTTATTAAAATCCGACCAATCAAATCCTGAATGGCATTTTACAGTTAAATACGGTTACTACGCTGGACTCTTCTTTATTATTAGTGACATTTGTGCTCACTTTCACTGCACACATACGTAGCGTCCCCCAGGGTAATACTTCACTGATTGCTCTTTCTTTTAGTACATCGTGTATGTGTCTGCATATGTGGAGCTTGAAAGATAGCTGTTGGGCCTGCCTGGGTCAGTAGTATGTGTGCGTGAGTGTGTGTGTGTTTGTGTGTGTGTGTGTCAGCATACAGCAGCGGGTACTGTAGAACTGCATCTACGAAATGCAAACCCAGCACATAAGAAGCCCTATTTTACACGACAGTGATACTCAGCAGAGACCCAGCATGAACCTGTGACCTTGCACAAAGTGTTTCTCTGTATTTAATCAGATTGAAACTCTATGGCCATGACCATGTTTATATTTAGCATTTTTTTAGATAATACTGTATGTTCTAGTTTTACAATTATAGTATTTTTATGTTCCTATATCCCCTGCTGCAGACTATCACATGAGTAAACAACCTTATTGCCTAGTCATATGGGAAACTTGACAGGTTTTGTGTGTGTTTGATCAGTTTGGAGCTTCTCCTTTTCCACTGAAGAAAAATTATACTCTTAAAAATGAAGGTTCCAAAAGGGTGTTTATAATTCTATATGAACACACAAAATGCCAGCAAGAACCATTTTTGGTTCCCCAAAGCACTTTGTTTCATAGCGTGGTGAGCATTTTAATAATCTAAGGAGCTTTTCTTTTGGCTATAAATAATCTTTTGTTTAATACAAAGGTGCCTTGGAGAACCTGCATTTGTAAAATTTTACAGATTTGGATCAACAGGTTTACGTCTGTTTGGCCTCCCTGATGTATCCCAGGAAAAAAAAAAAACTGATCAGAAATGCAGAGTCTGTGAGAAGCATAATGGCTGTGATGCCCCATTTTCATTTTTAAGGTATTTCATTCACTGAATTTCTTATTTTGTCTGAAATCTTTGACATCTGTTTAGACATGGATTGCTCCAAAATGACAGACCAGCCAAGTCTATCATTTTAAAACACTTTTCAACTTCTCCTCAAAGAGCTTTTCTTTATTAAAATAAGTATCTCTATATTGTTTTGCAAAGGAAAACAGAATTGCTCCTAAAAGCATTTCGACACAGATTTCACATTCACATGGATTGCCTCCAATATTCTGCAGTCATGACCAGAGAAATTAATGCTCTTAGAAATTTTCTCAATAAATGTCGCAGTCCTTTGAGGGAAATCTCTTTGTCATAGATTATATACAGGGCCATGTAGAAAGTGCAGCAGATGTTTGCAAAATTGGAACATCTGTCATTCACATCCATTGTTCATTGTGTGTGTATTTATTAAAGATTTGAGCTTTCATCATGTATTCAGCTATGGCTTTAGTATTTGTAGAAACAACAGAAAACATTGATTTTAATTTAATCAGAAAGTTTTAATGTACAAGCTTTTGCAGAGGATGTGTGAGCTTTTTTTAAAACATAAACCTGTGTAAACTCCAAGGTGTGACATTATTTAGGAAGAATACACTCACTCACACAGAAAAATACATACATTCACTAGTGTCAGGAATTACTGTTACATTTAGTCATTTAGCAGACACTTTTATCCAAAACGACTTACAAATAGATGTCTATCAGACATGTCTGTTCTGATTAGACATTGCCTGTCAGTACAGGACCTGATAGAACACAGAGTGATATTTCCAAACTCTCTGGCACTTCAGGCATGTATTTTTCCTTGGAAAACTCACTGAGGATAATCTGAGGACAGGCAGGGGACATACAACCATATGCATGATTTGGCATATTAATATGTATAAATATAAATGTAGAAAAGTGCCACAGTGTGTATGCTGCCGCACACGTGCGGTAATGCTCCAATTAGACTCATCTTGTGTGGTATTTAGATCTGATTAAAATATAACGCTCAATAAAAAGAGTTGTGTGGGACGGCATATTTTGCAGGCAGTAAAAAAGAAAGCTCTTGGCTCAGCAGTTAACAGCGCATCGCATTTAAAACCACATGGTGTTGTTACAGTAAGACGCTATAAGAGATTCTCTAGCGTAAAACTGTTGGATGTTTGTAATAACTGGAGAGAGTTTTGAGAGTCTCAGAGATTCCACTCCAGTAGGATGTCAATTTAGTTTGTTTCTAAATGAAGGTCGCTTAATTAGCCTGCTGTGCAAGTGTTGAGCACATTTAATTGGACTGCTAATTCAGCACTCTGAGCTTTGGAAGACAGCCTACTCTGTTCCTACAACAAACCGCATACACAACCCTCAAACCTCCCATGGAATTGTTGGCATCAGGGTGTGTTTTCCAGTCGACTGTGGCACTCACTCTTGCCCACTTGGGTGGCACTGAGATTCCCGGCCCCCCGCTCCTGGATGGTAATTTGAGGGGTTTCAAACTCCTTAGAGCACGTCAGTAAAAGATCTGGCAGCATTTGTTCTGGATATTATAGTGTTTATTATTATTATTATTATTATTTTAGCATGATCATACCTTGAATTAGAGACCTGCACTCCTGCGGGAGTACCGCGGGACCCGCGGGTCCCAACGCAACAGGGTGCGGCGCGGGACAACTCTTGATGGGCGAGTGCGGGGGGGGGGGCGGGCGGGAAATTCATAGTGTCCAGTAGGGGTCACAAAGGCGGTCTTCCACTCGTCCCCCTCACGTATCCGGATGAGGTTGTACGCGCTGCGGAGGTCTAACTTGGTGAAGACGGTGGCTCCGCGGAGATGTTCCAAAGCCGCTGGAACGAGGGGACGTGGGTAGCGAAACTTCACAGTGCTTTTATTTAGTGCCCGGTAGTTGATGCAGGGCCTCAAACTAGAGACCTGCACTCCAGCGGGAGAACCGCAAGACCCACGGGACCCAACGTAACAGGGTGCGGCGCGGGACAACTCTTGATGGGCGAGTGCGGGTGCGGGTGCGGGCGGGAAGAGACTCATGTGTGTGCGAGATGCGGTAGAATGAAATGATTCGCGGGACTCCCGCAAAATAGAAATTATCTAAACAAAGTGTCTAACACATATAAATTGTTATTTATCTGTTGCACAAAAGCAAAAAGAACAACTAATATTAACATTAAAATGATTAACAAGCGCAAGCTAGGCAGAGTTTCTATTTATAACACGTATTTAAAGGATTGCGCAATGTAGCCAATCACAGACTCAGCTGTTGATTTCTGGAACGCAATGGCCAATCAGAGGTGATTAAGTTA
>NW_015539902.1:1854525-1857043 GCF_001515605.1 Sinocyclocheilus anshuiensis
AGGATGCGGGAGAATAAAATGATTTGCGGGACTCCCGCAAAATAGAAATTATCTAAACATAAAGTGTCTAAAACATATAAATTGTTATTTATCTGTTGCACAAAAGCAAAAAGAACAACTAATATTAACATTAAAATGATTAACAAGCGCAAGCTAGGCAGAGTTTCTATTTATAACACGTATTTAAAGGATTGCGCAATGTAGCCAATCACAGACTCAGCTGTTGATTTCTGGAACGCAATGGCCAATCAGAGGTGATTAAGTTAGAATCTACTCACCGCAGTTCTGAAATTGCGTGCTCACGAATCCTCTCATTTTAACACACGAAGTGTAGACATTGTGAAAGATTAATTGTGCATATATTTATTGTTATAACAGAGCTTTATGAGATCGCGATTAACTGAGATGTCAGTTTTTAGTGATAATAAAGCGCTGCTCACATACTGCCATGCCAAACCATGCACGCAGCAGCCCATGCTTGCTTTTCTGTTGTGAATGTTGATGCGTAGCCTAAATAACAAATATTTTATCGGGAGTGTTTATGCTGGGATGTTGTGGCGCTTAGGAGATGTTGCAGAACCATTTCATGTAAATTTCTTCGATGTACTGTAAAAAATCTATATAGATTACTTTTATGCGGGCGGGAGCGGGACAAAACATGAACGTCGTGGGCGGGAGCGGGCCCAGATAAGATATATTTCTGTGGGAGCGGGCGGGTGCGGGACTGAAAAATCCGTCCTTGAATTACCCTTTTTATACTTTTTGGTTGTAATATAAATGTTTTATAATATTTTTTAATATTTATTTTATAATAAATTTGACACATTTTATAATCATATATATAATTTATACAATATTATAAATGTTACTAAAATGTGTAATATTATAAAACAAATATTAAAATTATTATAAAAGTGTGTGTATATATATACTCTGTGTATGTATAGTAATTTTAGTAAGATAGAAAGGCTAATAAAATGACTTCTAAACCTTTAGTTTGGATTATTTAAATTGAGGTGTGGTTATGGTATCTAAATTTTAGGTGTATGTTAAAAGAAAAAAAAAAGAAATTAAGAGTGAGCTTTATCCAATTTTGAAAAATATATAGTATGTTCAATAAATTAGCAAAAAAAAAATCTTGTATTTCTTTTTTTTTTACTCATTATTATTATTATTATTATTATTTCACATTTCTTGGTAAGCTATGGTGTCACGATCGCTACTGTGAGGGAGTGTGGAGCGAGGAATGAGGAGACGTGGAGTACAACAAGGAGACTTTATTAACATCAAGTGAACCAGGAAAACACACATAGCAGAGGAGGTTGACATAAACAATACCGGACCCCGAACTAAGAACAGGGAACACTATTTATACACATGACATGACAAGGGGATGACGAGACACACCTGGGATCAATAGACCTAAACGGGGAATACCTGGAACAAATGATAAGGACAGAAACGGGAAGGACCAAATATGGGCACAGAAACGCATGGGGAGCAAAACACACACAAAACACGGAACAGAGTCTGACATTACTCCCCCCTCCCGGAAGGCGCGTCCCGCGCCGTAACAATTCCTCCCGGAAGGCGAGTCCCGCGCCGTAACAATTCCACCAGGGAGTGGGGGTGCACTAGCCACTAGAGGCTGGTGCAAGACTGGGACACGGGGAATACCTCCAGGGCAGATCAGGCAGTCCAGGGTGCCATGGCGGCACAGGGAGCTCAGGGGCCAATGGCAGAGCAGGGAGCTCTGGGAGCCATGGGGAGCATGCAGACTAGGAAGCCATGGCGGAACAGGGAGCTCGGGGAGCCTGGCCTCGGCACTCGTCCCGGCCTCCACGGATGGACCCTTACTACCCACCCCCCCCAAAGAAAAAATCCTTGGGGAGAATATAGTCTTTAGCATCCCTCCGTAGGCCTAACTCGGGAACTGTGGACCTCCCTGGGCTTGACCTGGGGACTGGAGCCCTCCTTGGGCTGGACGTGGGAACTGGAGCCCTCCTTGGGCTGGACATGGGGACTGGAACCCTCCTTGGGCTAGACTCGCGGACTGGAATCCTCTCTGGGCTAAACTCGGGGACTGGAGCCCTATCTGGGTTAAACTCGGGGACTGGAGCCCTCTCTGGGCTAGACTCGGGGACTGGAGCCCTCACTGGGCTAGACTCGGGGACTGGAACCCTCTCTGGGCTAAACGGGGCTGGAGCCGACACTGGAGCGAGCTCTGAGGCTGGAGCCGACACTGGAGTGAGCTCTGGGGCTGGAGCCGACACTGGAGCGAGCTGGGGCTCTCCTCATCCACCTCTTTTGGTTACAGGTGAATAGGGCGGCCAGCGGGCTTGACGTTGTGGCGGCCGGCAGGGTTCGGGTCAGCGGCGGCCGGCGGGCTTGAGTGAGCCGCGGCCGGCGGGCTTGAGTGAGCCGCGGCTGGCGGGCTTGACTGATGAATGTCCGGTGTTGTGCTGAATTCTGCACCCCTGCCAGATTATGCACCCCCTCGTTGAAGTCGCTACCTGAT
>NW_015539902.1:1857684-1875743 GCF_001515605.1 Sinocyclocheilus anshuiensis
GACACGGGAGCGAGCTCTGGGGGGCGCTCTCGGGCGAGGAAGAGGGCCGTGAGCCATCCTTTTCTCCTCATCCACCTCTTTTGGTTACGGGTTAATAGGGCGGCCAGCGGGCTTGACGATGCGGCGGCTGGCAGGCTTGCGTGAGCCGTGGCCGGCGGGCTTGACTTCGTGGCGGCCGGCAGACTTGACTTCTTAACGGCCGGCGGGCTTGACTGATGAACGGCCGGCAGACTTGACTGAGCGGCGACTTCCATGATCGCGGGGGAAAAAACTGAAAACCAAAACACTTTCAAAAATGGAAAACAAACACGGGGAGAGGGGGCGCCGCTTACTGTCTTTGGTCCGGTATTCTGTCACGATCGCTACTGTGAGGGAGTGCGGAGGAACGAGGAGACGTGGAGTACATCAACAAGGAGACTTTATTAACATCAAGGGAACCAGGAAAACACACGTAGCAGAGGAGGTTGACATAAACAATACTGGACCCCGAACTAAGAACAGGGAACACTATTTATACACATGACATGACGAGGGGATGACGAGACACACCTGGGATCAATAGAACTAAACGGGGAACACCTGGAACAAATGATAAGGACAGGAACGGGAAGGACCAAATATGGGCATAGAAACACATGGGGAGCAAAACACACACAAAACACGGAACAGAGTCTGACATATGGGTTATTCTTTTGTTATTTTGCTGTTTGGTTAATAAAGCGGCTAGTAACACTGTACAATTTCTGTAATGATTTGTACTTTCTGGTCCATGCAAAGGCACTGAGTTTATGTCTTGCCAGAAATCTACAAGAGTTTACACTTACAGAACACACACTCTTCTACCTGCCTTTGCCCCCTTGCTGAGTGTTTTGTAGTTGATACTGTGTTTGTGGTTGTGGTCTGTACTAGACTGTCTGTCTATTTATAGTTCAGACATCAGTAAACCCTATTTAGAAATGCAGACCTAGCTTAAATGTACTCTTTACCTCATAGTGTAGTAAATGCTTAAATGGGCACTCTGTAATATTCTCTAATGGATTATGTGTACATTGTGTGTATGTTTGCGTGTGTGTGTATCGTGGGCATAAATGAGCTCTTTGTAATGCACTGTACTGGGCAACATTTATCTTAATTTGTGTAAGAGGGTGCTTTGGGATGGCCTGATTATAGAATACCAGAGACAGAGAAAAAAAAGATAAATAAATAAATACCCATACATACATACATACATATATATATCTGCATCTGTGAAATCCACCAATGACAGTTCAAAACGCCAGAGGGGGCTGATTTTGAGAAGGAGGGGGGTTGTGATCCAGCAGGATATTTTGTCCCTCTCAGCCTCAGGAGAAAACAGTTGCTCTGGGTGGCCAACACAAACACTGGATTCTTCTGGATAGTAGAAACTCTCACATACACATAAACACACTTCCTCTGCATCCATTAGCCATTGTTTGGCCCCAGCCCATCCCCTCAGCCCCTCACCTCTATGATAATAATCTCGCGCCATTATTAAGTACATTAGGAACCAATTAAAACAACTCCAGGGATGGAAACAATGTATTGGTGTGTTTATGTTGTGGAAGAGAGATCCAAAAATGGGACACTCTGGGCAGGGCAGGACTCGACTGAGGCTCCAGACAGCCTCTGACCCATTTTACAGGCTTTTTGCCTCTCTTTTGAGATAACCCATGCTGAAATGCTGCTGATGAGACTGGTGCATTAGACTTATTGCTGATGTGTCTTTTCATAAGAAAACCCTAAAAGAAGCTGATCTTTCCTGTTCTAGGATGTATTTCTGGAATATTTGGGTTTAACATAACAAAATTGTTAATAATGGTTGTTTGCAGTACAAGGTGTCGATATAAATAGCCCTTGTTTTTCCTTATTTCATATGCAAAAAGAGGATGTTTACATAGAAGTCCCAAAGGCACAGCAACAAAACATGGCTTGTTCATTCAGGGTCAGAGAGAGGGAGGAAATATTTTGGCAGGTTTTTTTTTTAATTTATTTTTTTTACATTAGACGTCAAAGCCCTCATGAAAGAAAACAAAATTAACTTGTTAAACCATTAGAATATCATGTCAGAATTTTACTTTTGAATTTATAACCTCGAACACCTCAAACCAGACACATTTTCTTGTTTTTGCAAAACAGGCCAAGTTTTTCATGATTTTCATCAACTCGGATGAATCGGGCCCCAGATTAAAACACTCCCCACAGGAAAAGCAGCCACAAACCCACAAATAAGGTCAATGAAAACAGCACCATCTGGCAGACAGCTTCTTCTTAATCTTGATGTTCCTCATTTTTAAACTGTGGTGAGGGAAATGATTCCAGAGCAACAGGGGGTCTACAAAAGTTCGGAAACAGCAGGGAAACGTCAGTTGTAGGATATTGGGCATGTTTGGAATTAGGGGACGAATTTTTGTCCAAGAGACATCTAAAAGATGTGATGTGTGGTTGCAGAAGACAAGAGAGGAAGGAAATAGTGTTGTATTTACTGGAAACTTGAAGGGGATTTCCTTCTAGATCATGTTTTGACAGAGATGAGCCTTGATGTGCAGAGACTGAAAGTTAGATCAGTGACTATGTCCATCTGACCTTGCGGCCCTGCATTCCTCGGTCATCACTGAACGACCACAACCCTGTAATTATTTACCCAAACTAAAATCCACACATGCACAGCTTTCTCCTCAGCACTGTCAAAAGATACGTTTTTCATGGGCAAAATCCAGTCATTTCGATAGGAATCCACATGATTTGGAATTTCATGGAGGGCAAAAGATTGAGTTTGAAAGATGCAGGTTTAAGTTGGTCACACAGATATGACCAATAAAAAGATATTTGGTTTAAAAGTGACCTCTGTGTGAATTGTGCTTTATACATCACTACACCGTTGACAATGGAAAATGGACTTATGCCCCCTGAAATCTGTGATCCTTAGGGGGTAAATTTATTTATTTTCTTTTATTTTTCATTTATTAGTTTCAAGTATGATTTGCTGTTATGTTAATCTTTTACACAACATCAAAGTTATATAATGTGACTCTAAAGTTTAAGTGTCTAAAGTATGAGTATTTAAAAAAAAAAGGAGGGAAAATCCTTAGCCTTATCCAGAAACTAAGAGTTGTGCCATTCTTAAGTCCCTGTTTCCCATTGATTCGGTGAACGTCTGTCTGTCCTAATTCTATCCCATTACACGCCCGCGCTCAATGGCATGTTTGCTCACAAGAACAGGTCTCCTGTTGTGATTGGCTGCTCTCTGTAAAGCATTTGGGGGTTGATTTGTCCTGATTTTTGTTGGACAAGTGAAAGACATATTTCTAGAAGATTTTGCGATGCATTCTTGCAATCGGGACGATTTTAAGAAAGTAGTACAAGATGCCAAAGTCAGTCACTCCCTCTGACGCCCACGGGTCTCTGATATGAATATTCATTAGGGTCTCCTGAGGGGACTCAATATGAATTCACTCTTTCACACAGATGAGCAGTTAGCTGATAACCACGCTAACATGGAGTGACGTTTGGGGCCACGCACAGGTTACACATTCATACAACTTTGCACTCGAATTTTTGCTGGCCATATAGTGGCAGAAAAGTTATTTTATTACTTTTATTATATTTTTTTATTGCAATTTTCTGTACTTATCCTTGGTCGCATAGTGAGGTCAAATTATCTTTGTTGTTTATGATTAATTCAGACTTTTATTAAATTTCTTCACAGCCCCATCCTTCTAAAATGTGTTAAACATAAATCACCTCACTAGGATGTATATAGATATGTTAACACTTCTTCTTGAAGTGCGAGACCTCAGTGGCGCTGAGACCCTTTCAGCGCCAGACTGGCTCCAGCGCCACTGTTTACCGGGTAGAGTTACTCCAGTGTTTTATTTTGAGGTTTGAGTTGCGGTAACAATCTTTTCCTCTCAGTTTGTGTGCTGAGGAGGTTCAGGCTCTGTTGCAGTGCCGTATCCGGTTTAACTGTGACCCACCTATGGAAGTGTGGATCAGACTGACTTCTTTAACCCTGTGTTCATGGCTTCCCCTTTCTCTCCACACCTCGCGCCAGTCATGTCACCACTGTAACCTACTGAAATAAATCTCCAACATAAAACTTCCCTCTGAAACAACCCCCTCTGAGAGGGAGCTGAGCCAGTGTAATGCCTGACACCCACAGACACTGGAATGTGTGTAAGACGGAGAATGTATGTGTATGTGCACATTAAAGAAAGACAGGACTTCATGTGTAACTGGATAGTTGACATAAGTGTGTGTAAGTAGTGTCATGCAATATGACATGCTGCAATTTAAAAATATTATATTAAATATTATATTAGCCTTACTAACCATAATTGGCCCTTAACCCTAAACATTACACTTTTGCAAGTAACAGTTCTCACTTTAATTGAAAGACATACGCTACACAAACGTACACCATATGTTCGCGGAAGGTAAGTTTTTTTTTTTTTTTTAATTCAGCAAGGATACAATAAACTGATCAAAATTGACATTTCTATTTCAAATAAATGCTGTTCTTTTGAATTTTCGGTCCATCAAAGAATCCTGAAAACAATGTATCACGGTTTTCACAAAAATATTCAGCACAATTGTTTTCAAAATTTTTTTATAATAAGAAAAGTTTCTTGAGCACCAAATCAGCATATTAGAATGATTTCTGAAGGATCATATGCCTCTGAAGACTGGAGTAAGGGCTGATAAAAATACAGCTTTGCCATCACAGGAATAAATTACATTTGAAAATATATTCAAATAAAAAGTTACTGTAAATTGTAATAATATTTCACAATATTTTACTGTTATTTTGATTAAATAAATGCAGCCTTAGTGGGCATAAGGGACTAATTTTTCACACATTTTTCGTAAATATTAGGTCAGGGCAAAGTTGTTATGCTGTCACTTGCTTTAACTGCTATAAATGCATACAATTTATAATTGTTTTCTGTTTTTACAATAAGGTAACTGTTTAATTTTTGTTGCTCAAAAAATCTATAAGCTGTTTTCCACTGTGACAACATGCCCCACTAAAGGTCAACATGTTTCCTGGCCATTAATAGTGGAAATGTTCAATTTTCTTTTCTGCACAGTCACTATTTAAACTGAACTGAGCTGGATGATGACATCACTGAAATCAATGATGAACTGCCTTTAACTGAAAATTGAGTGTTTACTATTATCATTTTGCATTATTGACACAATATTTTCCTAATTAATGCTGTACAGTTGCTTTGACACAATCTGTATTGTTAAGAGCTCTATATAAATAAAGGGGACTTGACTTGACTTCTTTTCTTTTGTTTGTTTCCTTCTTTCTGTTGCCAAATTATATGCTCTTTTATACAAATTGAAACACTAGGACAGAAATGGATAACTATATAGAGAGAGAGAGAGAAATCGTGCAAATGTTGTGATCTACTAGAGAGAGAGAGAGAGAGAGAGTTGTGTTGTAGTGAAGGTACCATGCGCCTCTGCATTGCATTAGTGCTGGAAAGTTCACACAGCTGTCCTCGCTGTCATATTAAGCTGATTAGAGACGCGGATAAACCTCAGAGAGCATGAGATCCATCCGAGTGGATTCTGCGTCCGACGTAGCCTAGTGTCGGAGCGGAATATAAACACGCTTCGGCTGTTCTCCTGCTGCAAGGTGACGCAGCGCCGCGTATCAGGTGGAGTGACGACAACTGCGGCACCGGAGCGAGCGGCGGATAACGGTCCTCTCCGAGGAAACCCGGGCGCGGCGCTGATATGTGCCACCGTTCACGATGACAACGAGCCGAAAGTCCAGCAAACTGCAGCTTCGGCGGTCAATCAGCGAGCAGCTGCGCGACTCTACGTCGAAAGCCTGGGATTTACTGTGGAGAAACATACGGGAGAAGCGACTGGCAGGTCAGTGGCAGGACACGAATCAACTTTTAGAAATAAACAACAATGCATCATCCATTTAATCATACGGGCTTGGGGGAGGTCACGTTTTTAGGTCATGGTCATTGTAATGTGCCCTTTTGACTGGGATGGATTTTAATAAGCTTGCATGTGATGAATGCTTGCGCTGTCTATAAATAATTCAAATCGACATTGACATTGCGCTCCACCGGTCTGTTGTGCGTGAAGCTGCAGTTGCGCGTAATGTCATTAGCTGATGCCTGCTGCCTCTCAACTCGATTAAATGCGCTGCATTCCTGCGCAAAAACTAATCAGGACACTCGATCCGTGTCACGTTTTTCACCTATTTTAAATGTTCTTAACACTCTCAAAAGTGGTATATTGTGGAGTATTGTGGTTTTCATACATGCTCAAAAACGAACTTTTTCTCGCTTTACACCCTCCACTGTCTTTTTATCAGCTCTATCATGTAAGAAATTTCAATCTTTACGATTCTTCTTTTTATCTGAGCTTTTTGCACATCAAACCGTGTTAGGAGAATAATGTAATTTGTTCAGGGTGATGGGAAACACAGGTTAAAATGTGTGAAAGATTATGATTGTTGGATTGTAAATGACATGAGATGAGTGATTTGTGTCAAAAACCTTTTTTATTTACAGTAGTCAAATTGCATTTAAATCCACTTGGTTAAGAAGTCTGAGGGGGCATGTGAATAGTATATTATAGTATTTTAGTGACCTATATTGAGCTTGAGAATCTTTCTTCATATGCCCTGGTGGAATAATGTAATTCTACACTGTAAAAAATTATAATAGCTGTGGTTGCCGGAATTTTACCGTAAAAAAATATAGTAGCTTAACATTAACTTAAATTTACAGTTAAATACCGTAATTTCATTAACTGATATAATGTTAATATACCAACCTATTGAAGTACTGAAATCTGTTTTGTACCTTTGTACGGTAATACACTGATAACCACCAAATGCAGGTGGTGATGAGAATGTCACATGATGAACCAAAGCCCATCACAAGCAGCTTTTAAATAATAACATGCCGTTAAATTCACGGTCATTTTTTACAGTGTAGTAAAATTGAGTCCATTATAAAATGAATGGCAAGGCTCTGCTGACTCCTTTGTGGCTTTAAGTGAGGAAATGACAGGAAACGTTCATTTAAAAGCAATCTGGACTCACTGAGCACTGTACAGACTCTCTCCTTCAACCCACTAACCTCATTCTTCTCTTTTCAACCCCAGGGTTCATTTCTGCTCCAGCACTCAGACCTTTTATCCTTTGGGTAAACATCAAACATAAAGATGAATATATTAAAATCACAGTGTTTTGTAGTTGTGTTGATTTTAGTGGATATAGAATTTGTGGACTCTTGTTACTGATAAAACATGTGGGATTACTGTAAGCAGTGTCCCCCTGATTTAGACCATGAACAACTCACCTCTGTTTGACCCGTGCTGGATTTAGCTTATAAGTGAATGCCCATAATGACATGGGTTTGTTTTCATGGATCAAGTTCATGTTTAGGTAATTTTGGCACAGTCCTTATGTGGGTGTCTTGAATTCTGTAGCGGTTATGCAGCCTGAAGGAAGTCCTTAGCTGAACTGAGAGAATTATGAAAGACTTTTTCAAAACTAATTGCATTCCATGAACACCAGATGGCAGTCATTGTCAGATTCTCCTCAGTATGCTTTCAACAGCATCTTTCCAGGCTTGTCCATGCATGCTTCAAACATTCAAGGTGGGAAAACCTACACATTGCTAGCATACAAAAGAAATGTGCCATTTTTTTTTCTTTGAATTTTCGCAATTCAGTAGAAATGCTTGGCCAGGTCTGGAACTGTCGGTTTCAGCTCCACATAATACTGTTTTTTTTTAAGTGTGGAGTCCACAAGAATAAGGTGTTTTATGAGACCAGGATTGCAGATATTCATTCGGTACTTCTAAACATTGTTTTTTAGTAATTTACATCTAACATTATATATAACAGGTTTTATGTTTAAATATTGGGATATACCTAATTATTTCAGCTTAAACTGTAAATGATAAGAACATGATTACAGAAAATTTGTTTTTCAGAAATAATCCTATCCTGCATAATTTCTTACAGTTTTTAAATTTGTATTACTTTATTTTTTTTACTTTGAAACTTTTCACCAACTTTTCTAAATAAGTACAAAATATATTTAAATTATTACAGTTGTCAAAAATCTACTATAAACGGATAGTTCTGGTCCTTGATTCTGATTGGCTGAGCCACGTTCGAAGCTGTTGTAAATTACTCTACAAACATATACCTCTGTTTACGTCTGTCTGTTGCTCGCCAACCACTTTGTTGCAACCACAACTGATTCTGAGGAACTACATTGTTTGGTGGAAGAATAATGTTTTTATTAACATCGTTATACTTTATTTGCTCTGTTTTATTTTGTGAAACCTTACTACGTATATGGAATAACCGTTTTATAAAAGCAATAAGCCCCGGGAAGCTTCGCGTCGTGCCTAACAACGCCCCTTAGCTGTTATAAATTCACTGTAAACCACGGCTTCTTGGGGCTTATTGCTTTAATAAAATATAAAATATAATTCAGTCCTTTTGATACAACATCAGTGTCTGAAGTATTTATTTATTTTTTTAATTGTTCCACCCAAGATCAATATTTCCCTAACACCCAAGACCAATCAAATGTGAGCGGTCCTGGTTGCCAAACATCTTGGTGTCTTGACTTCATCCTTACTTTTGAGCGCATGCTTACTACCACAATCTGTAGCGTTTCTTTCTGTTTGCTGTGCATATTATTCTAGACGATTTGGATTTGAAATATTTAGCAGATGTCTTGAGATCTCTGAGGATATTGCTGTTCTTTCTGACAGCTGTAATATCTCGCTCCTTCCCATTGCAATTCACTTTTAAGATTTATTTTCTAGCTTATGGTATGTTGGATGGCGTTTTTTCCCCAGGTGCACCATCCATTTCTCTTTTCTTTGGCAGATACATCCACATACACACACTGTACTTGAGAAACACACTCTAAAATCACATTGAAGCAGGTTTTTGGCTGACGTTCAGTTGGCCGCACGGTGCTTTCTACCCTTCCAACCCTATTGGCTCCTCTCACAGTCACACGACAATAAAGTGGGTGGTGCAGATGAAAATGTGCACTCAGATCAGAACTGACTTCATGCCTAGGTGTGCTTGGGTCTGTATACTTGCCAGTGTTCCGTGAGTAAATGACAAAAGGAGCACGCTTTATAGTGTATTTCAGTGCAGATTCAACTGTGTGCGTGAAAGTTAAGGGAGGGATAAGTGATATATTTGAGGAAGCGCTTTTGAGTGCCTTTGTACCTGTGGACAGTGGAGAGATGGACGCAATGTTGACTGACCTCTTAGATGAATCCATGGACAGTGAGTGTTTGGGAAGCATGACTCCAGAGACTCAAGATATATACCTCAGACTGGACAGCCACCGCAGGCGTTCTATACTACGCCTGGCCCGTATCATATCTAGGCAACAGCTGCTGAAGAAAATATCCCAAGGTATGAGAGGTGCTTTGGGTAACATTTCGGACTCATCTTTTTTTTTTTTGCATTATTATTTGCATTATTTCTGTCTGTATCAGCAGTGCATTGTAACTTTGTCTCAGGTGTTCATATTGAAATCTGATTGACTTTTGATTGCAAACTTTGGTATATCGACAAATCTGAGCACAGTTTGAGACATTGTTGAGATTTCTGAAACTCACGTTACATTATTAGGGTCTTTTTGTTAGGAATAAAATGAGTGTCGGGAAAATTATGCATTTGCTCTCCATTTAGTTTCATTGCTGTCTAGTAAAAAAAAACTGAGATATTGAAGTGATTCCATATGACATTCCATGTTTGTGAACTTTATGATACCTTCAAGCCAAATATGATGCAGAGACGTTATTAAGTGTTCCGAAAGATGTGTTTGTTTTATTTTTCGGTCTTGTTTGCATGAATATGAAGCACTTTGCTCTCAGCTTTGACGTGTTAGGCCGATCTTCTGTTTTTAATGGTAATACTGGCTATAAGACAAAGTTTTCTTGTGTTTTCTAGATGTAAAGAGTCTTTGTGTTTCTGGCACTAGAGAACAGCCTGTCCAAATCCAAAGTATTATCCACAAATCAACAGCATTATTAATGAATAACCCTTTTATACTTCAAGCGTATGATAGCACAACACATGACAAGTCTATGTCTGTGTGTGCACTGTGCAGTATTTGTTTCAAAAGGTTAACACCAGTGTTTTGCTTTCTTGGAGGTCTAGCTAGTTGGTTCGTTTTGGTTTGTCTGCTCATTAGCAAGAAGTATTACTGAGAAGCATATATATGATTTGTTAAATATGTTTGTAATAATCCTACTGCTTTGTTTTGACAGTGAAATGCAATAGAAATGCAGATTGTTCCAGCTTTAGTTTTGTTTGGAATCTGCTCGCGTACACACACACTTTCGCTCGCTCACGTGGCAGCAGGAATGTTTGGACTGCATGCCGGTTATTCTGTCATTCGGCTCGTGGAGGTCTGGATGGCTGTGGAGCTCTGGTGAAATCACAGGCTTGTCCAGTCATGACTGTGGCATGTGGATAGGATATCATGCTGAAGGATATATTCACCTCCATCTGTGGAGACAAGATAATTCATTTAAAATGATTTATATTCCACACTTAATAAGGTAGTTTGTCCCCCAGTGCACTGAGGCTACTGGGAGATTTTACTTTTATTTAATAAAATTTTCGTAGATTCTCTCTGACTGTGTCTCAAATCTTAACCCGACCTTCTTTTTCCTGACTGCAGACTAAGTGTTAGCAGCTGTACCGTGAGCGGGTCCAAGAATACCCCATTCCATCAAAAACTGGGCCTGGTGCCTGTCATCCGCAGCACTTTGATAAAGCAGGTCTGCCACTGTGAAATGGTTTGAGCTAAATGTGGACTGAAGGCAGTGCCATAAGACTGAAATATGAGCATCTTAATTTGAGCCCATTTAATTATATGTCTTTCACTTTCTTCAGTCCATCATAAATGCTTTTGGAGGGGTGTTTTGTCAGGGAGAGGTCAAAATATATCAGTTTCAGTTCTGATTCACAAGCTCTCTGATTGATTTGAATCGGTTTTACAAGCTCTTGATTTGAATACGATTCACAAGCTCTTGATTTTTTTTTCAACTAGCTCTCAGTTTGATTTAATTCCACTTAACGAGCTCTCTGTTTGATTTGATTTCAATTCACATGCTGTCTATTTGATTTGAATCTGGTTTGATTCCGGTTCTCAATCACTCTCTATTCTTATTCACAAGTTCTCAATTTGAATTGATTCAACTTGATTCTGATTCACATGTTATATTTTCGTTAGAATGTTAAATTTGCTTTCTCTGCTCGTGCTGTAAATTATACAGGGCAGTGTTTCAGACTGATTCAACCAAGTCTTTTTATGAAGTATTCATTAAAAGAACCAGCTCAAAAGAGTCGTTAATTTTTAATTAATCAAAAACAACTAGCACATAAGCGTCATCTTTCGATCAATGTTGTCTTTTGTATTCTACGGAGGTCTGGAACAACGAGTAAACTATAGCAGGATTGTCATTTTTCAGTGAATTGTTCATTTAATTTGTGGTGTACAGGCCTGCCAAGCACTTTCATATTATTTTTGTATTGGAAAGAAAAATACTTTTCACCTAAAAGCAGTCTTCACCCACGTACAGCATACCAGATTCCTGACTGCACGTAGGTTGTGCCTTTATAAGGAAATCCACCAAATACATAATGAAATATTAGACCTAACTATTATTACACAATACATTTTTGCCTCATTTCTTAGACACAGTAGAAAATAAAAGCAAATCATTTTTAGAATTATATAGATATGTTTGAAATGGGTCATGATGAGTATCCTTATCTTACTCTCGTTTCTTAGTATGCAGGGTGGATTCCTGGATGCTGAATATGTACGTTTGTCATGTCATGAGCTGCTGTGGCATGTGTGCGGTTGCTCAACAGCAGTCAGAGCGGTAGGGTTGGGCTTCAGTTGGCCAGTGATTCAGTTCAGCCAACAGTCATCTCCTGTACATACAGCTAAGCATTTATAAAAACAATGAGACACTAAAGGTGGGAACTATCTATGCTATTTTGGGGAATAGCATACGGTGGTACTTTGAACTAGATTTGAATGGAATTTCCTGAAGGTATTGCAATAAGTTGCAAGGCAGAATATTGTAGTAAAATGATCCAAAGAAGGAGAAGAAAGTCAGAGGAGAATGGACCCAGGCCATTATGACATCATCGTATTGTACAACATCATCACTGGCAAATAGATTTTGAATGCTGAACATTATATTAATGTAAGTCAAAGGAGATTTTAAAACTTGAATCACACTTGTTTAAAGTGTACATTTGATCATAAATCAAAGTCAGAATGGAAGCTGGACCTCCTAAAGATGTGCTAAAGATGCTGAAGATAGTCCAGCAAGGACTAAAATGTTTGCTTTTGTGTGTGTGTGTGTGTGTGTGCACAGTTACTTTTTTTTGTTAGCACACTTTAGTTTTTGTTGTCACCTTCATGTAAATCTTCAGGAATACATTTTTGTTCAAAGGACCTTGAATTTGCATTTCGTTTGGTGTGTGGATTTTTCGCCTTTGCTTTTTGTATTTTTTCCCTTGCTCTTGGTTGCCCTCTGTTGCTTAAAAGAAGTATGGCCACACATGTACTGTAAATCACAGAGAATATTATTTATTACTAGTGGTGTTTATTAAATCTAGGATCAGTATTAGTATTACCCAAACTGTTTGAACTAACCCATGAGTATTATAATTTATAAAACGGATAGTTCCGGTCCTTGATCCTGATTGGCTGAGCCACGTTCTAAGCTGTTGTAAATTACTCTACAAACATACACCTCTGTTTACGTCTGTCTGTTGCTTGGCAACCACTTTGTTGCAACCACAACTGATTCTGAGGAACTACATTGTTTGGTGGAAGAATACTGTTTTTATTAATATCATTACACTTTATTTGCTCTGTTTTATTTTGTGAAACCTTACTACGTATATGGAATAACCGTTTTATAAAAGCAGTAAGCCCGTGAAGCTGTGGTTTACAGTGAATTTATAACAGCTAAGGGGCATTGTTAGGCACGAAGCGAAGCCACGAACCACGGCTTCTTGGGGCTTATTGCTTTATTGACACATTACTTGTTCTTACCATTGCTTCAACAGACACGACTGATACCTCAAATCATGTATCTTATTCAATTGGACAGGTGATTTTCACTGACCATTAAGATTACTAGATAAGATTCCTTGACCAGTAAGTTACTAGATACCAGAGTGTAGGGATGTAACGATTAACTGCGAGCCGGTTGAAAATCGATTCAAATGTGTCATAGAGACATGAAAGCCTTAAAATTTTGATGTTGCATGTTTTGCATTGCTCACAAATTTTCACAAAAGCATAAAATCTATAAGCCTAAATTTTAGCAGTTGTCCAGTGAAAAGTAGCCTGCTGTTTAATAGATTGTTATTCTTTCAGTTCTGACTGCTGATTCTCTCATGCCATATGATTCTTGCATTCCTCTCTGTCTGCCACTGCTGTCTTTCTTCCCATCTCACACACACACACACACACACACAGCCTCACACGTGCAGCCTAGTCGTGTTCCCAGAAGGGAATGTGTGAGGACTCTGGGGAGTGTGCCCAGAGCCACTTAGTCCACACTTGACCCTCTGGTATCTCTCTCTCACACACAGCAGTCTCTCTTTCTCCTCCATTGTTATTCTTTTGTGAACCATTCTTCTCCAGTGTTATTCCTCCTCCTATTGTTTCACTGCTCGACTGCACAAGAAAGAAAGAATAAGACAATAACAGACTATAAAACAGTTCTTTAAAGTGGGGGTTCTCAAACTTTTTGATGCCAAGGATCCTCAAATATCATCATGCCCTTGTGAAGGAATCTCTAAAATATAAAGACAGCTATATATTTTAATGTACATGTGAGTTGTGATAAAACAGAAGTAGCAACAGTTCTTAAATTAGGTAAATTTTTATTTCATGCTGACTTAATCTTAATTGTCATTTGTGCAGTACTAAAGTCAAAACGAAGTAATAAAATATTATTATCAATTCAAAACATTCCAATTTATTTGTATCGAATTGAAACAATGTTAATTTATGCTTCTGTATATGATTGGATTGGCACATGTTGGGTAGTTTCATAAATGTATTACATTCGGATTTTATTGTATCACTATAATAATTATATATTGTTTTATATAGTATTTTTGTGTGCATATGATAGATGGTGCCCTGAAGGTAGCAGCACATGTTCATTTTCTCACATGCTCGCGGGTGAGGAGGGGGACGGGGGGCTGAAGACTGTACATACTCCAGCTGTTTAGAGACTGGAGGGGAGGGCGGAAGAGGGACTGGCACATAAGCGTTACAGTCAGGAGGTGAAGTGTAGAGAATGAGAAACATACAGCTGAACTCAGTGGCGAAGAGGAGCGGTGCTGGAACGGGCTCTTCTAAAAGACGGACAGAATAAATCATGCTGAATGTTTGACGGAAAACTCCACTATGGTTTTAAGATCTTACCCATAACACACAGCCGTCTGCCGATGCCTAGAGGTACCAGAATCTGCATCTTCAAATTACTCTGAATCACAAATGGCTCATTTTTTAACTTTATGATATGCAGCATGCCATTTGGTCATTTTAAAAAGCTTAAAATTAACGTTATAAATATATAAATATTTATAATTTTTTTCTTCTTCTTATAGTCAGTTGTACTGAACTAAGTTAAACATATGTTTTGTTTATTTATTTATTTATTTTTTTAACTCTGTTTGTTTTGCTGTTCGTTTTTTTTTGGAGTAAAACCATGCTCTTACTGTGTGTCACCTATGTTTTATGCTTTAAGCATTGACTTTGTCTTCGATGTTTCTCCTAAAATCACTTGGTTTTCTGATACTTAAGCAAAAGTATCCATTTGCACACCATCTGAACTTATTGCTGCCTAGAGGAAAAAAATAGATGTTTAAAGACTTTGTGATTTTTCTGAGTTTGAGTATGGAGGACATGGTCCATACTGAAGGAATTTAAGAGTCATGTTTAGTTAAACAAGAAACTTCCTTATGATCCCAGTGGATGGATGTCAAATCACTTTAGCATGTGTGGGAAAATGGCACTGGTCCATACCTATTTGTGTGTGTGTGTGTGTGTGTGTGTGTGTGTGTGTATGTGTATTAAATCTGCACGCTCCGATGAGCAATAAAGGAACTGTCTGGAGAAAACCCATGGGAAAGAATGTGTGTGTATGTGTGTGTTGTGGTAGAAATAGCTGAGATGAAGAGTAGACAGAGCTGAATGTTTGTGGGAGAGTGTGCATTACCAAGCTCAAAAAGGATCATAGTTTTACTGTCTTGGTGGTCTGCAAGTCTAGTTCACACTGTTTAAAACACTCATAGACACCAAAGCATATGCAAACACAACTAGCTGCTCATTAACACAACTGATAGTTTCCATTGAGCAGTAGCTTTAGTTTTTTTTTTCTCAATAGGAATTGAGGAATACATCACATTATGGAAGTAAAATGTGTTGTAAATCATGTAGACTGTAAACTAAATGGCACTAGAGTTATTGGTTTAACTGTCTGTTGTGGATTATGATTGAACATTTGTACTATGAATCCATGAAATATTCGTTAGTGTGAGAGTAATGTAAGTGTTTTTCCATAGGCAGTGTGGACTGATGTCTGTTCTGTACAGGTGTGGGTGTTTCGGAGCTCTTAAGAGCACAGCAGGACTGCTCTGCTGATACATGGCTAATGGGATTACTGTCAAACGTGTGTGATTCAGATACAGCTTTTAATGTGTTCTAGTACTTGCATTAATAATACCATAACAAAACTAAACAGTATCACAAAGATTGAGATTGCACATACACTCTGCAATCCCTAATGCTGTGTGTTTGAGCATTTAGGTTAGGGCAAGAAAGACACTACAAGCAAATCATGTCATCCTGCATTTAACATTTCAATTACACTACATGACTTTAAAGGCTGTTTAAAGGGGGGTTTTCCTCATGCATTAAGCCAGATATCTCCACTATATGCACTGTGTGTGTGTATATATATCTGGGTTGCCAGATTGAGGACACACAACGGGAACGAGAGATTTTGACATTGAAAGTCTGCAAGCCTTAATTGATTAGTTGATTTATCCACATTTTAATATGCCTCTGGTCATTGAGTAAGACTTAGGTCAGATACAAACATTGATCTCAGATCCAGTTTGTTTGTTGGCTTCCATGGCTGCAATACACTGTTTTCCACCAACTGGCAACCCAAGGTGTTGAAATACTATTGGCAGTGGGAAACGCACAGACCAAAACACAGACAGACATTCTGACATGAAACACGCATTTCAAAATAGAATAACTGGCTGTAGCATTGTTTTTCACAGAAACAAGTATGTGAACGTAGCATGTTTACAAAATATCTGCAGAAATTATATTTTTATGCTTTGATAAAGTAAAAATAAAATTACATACAGCACCTTTAATGTTGGGTATATTCTGATTGGCTGTCAGTGTTTTTAGCATTCATCAGCTGAAAAAAAAAATTCTGAAAGTGATTCCAACTGTATCATTTCCACTGTGTCGTTATGTGGACTTCCATTTTTTTATAGATTTGTAAAGATTATGAAAACTTTATAATAGGGCTGTGCAAAAAATCGAATGCGATTTTCATGCGCATCTCGTCAGTAAAGTGATGAGTGTGATTGGTAGTAAATCTCCAGCACGTGCTTTCAGATGGAGCGGCATTTAATACACAGAGCCGTAGTTCACTGACAAGCTACACAAAATCGCGTTCAAAATCGCAGGTGCACATGAAAATCGTATTCGATTTTTTGCACAGCCCTACTTTATAGTAAGTTATCATCCCTGGTGTGAATGGGCCTTAAGGCTACATGTTTTGCTTGATTAATTTTGTTAGCAATGATATTCTATATTAATAACTTTTTAAATACAGAATTGTGTTCAGTAGCATGCTAGTTTTACTGTGGCATTGAAACTGTAAAACTGATATCAACTACAGAATTATGGTATTGTTACAAATGTCACATTGGTCCTTGGAACAAAACCTGCTTCCAGTTTCCACCTTTTCACTTTCAATACAATAAAACAACACAGTTTTTTGCAACATAGTTTCTCGGTTACTTTAAAAAGGAAATGCACAGGAAATGTTCTCATTCTTGGCTCTGAGTCTCCTTTTTTTGACTTTTAAAGCAGGAATAACCAGAACTAAAGTAGTCAGTGGGAGAAGAGGAAAAAACTGAAAGAATGTAAAAACCTGAGAGAGTCATTTGTGGGCTAAGGTGACTTTTAAGGACACAGGACCTGTGTTCTTATATAATCAGAGGTCTTGCATGCTCAATCAAAACAAGAATGCCTTTGATTGTGCCCCGCACCCCGTGGCATCCAGGCTCTGCGTGGCATCCGTGCCTGCTGCTCTCTCTCATGGCGCACTGCCTTTTGGTGATCAGGAATGCCTGGGTCATGAGGGGCTGCGTGTCCTGACTGCTGGGATTAGATGCCATAGCAGCGTAACGCTATGCAGAGGTGATCGCTGTGTGTTTGTTTGTGACATTTTTTTATCAGGTTGTTTGTGTTGATTGTGTGACTTTGGCTGACTCATGTTCTGCATGCTGCTTTGCTTTAGGTTATGTTGAGGTTTATTGTTTTGGGGACCTTTTGTGTTGGTTCGGTCCTTTGGTTGTTGGCGGGGGACATTAGATATTAGCGGAATGTGTTAATTAAACTCATGACCTCACAGCAGTTCTTTATTCCCATGCCTTGGATTCAGGCCTACCCAGAATCCCCTCTGAGCTTTAGAAGGTCCCAGAGGCTCTTTAATGTTCTGCAAAACAAGCCCAGTGGTTGGGCTTCATTTGAGGGCTTAATTAGATGTTTATTTTAGTACTGATCTGAGAACAGTTTTTTTTTTTTTTTTTTTTTTTGTATACTCTAGGCTGCCACTCACTCTAGGCCTCCAGCCTCCGCTCACTCAAGGCCACGGTGTGTGACGCTGTTTCGTTGTGAAAGCGAAACTACTTTGTTTGGCCTTCCAAAA
>NW_015539902.1:1876905-1885993 GCF_001515605.1 Sinocyclocheilus anshuiensis
AACGCTTAAACAAATTTCATTACACCAAATACACAAAATAATGTTCTTTTTAGCAGCATCATATGACCCCTTTTAAAAAACCGTCATGTTTTTAATGTAAATGTTTAAAATTTAAAATAAAATGTGTATTTTACCTCTACAATTGGACATACACTAACATGCATACGTTGTCTAAAGAAGTCTCTTATGCTCACTTAAGCTGTATTTATTTGATAAAAAATAGAGTTAAAAACAGTAGTATGTTGAGAAATATTAAAATTTAAAATAACTGTTTTCTATGTTAATGTATTTTAAAATGTAATTTATTCCTGTGATGGCAAAGTTGAATTTTTATCAGCCGTTACTCCAGGCTTTAGAGTCAGAGTATCCTTCAGAAATCATTCTAATATGCTGATTTGCTTCTCAAGAAACATTTCTTATCAATATTGAAAACAGTTGTGATACTTAACATTTTTGAGTTGTTTTGCAATGTAAAAGTCTTTACTCTCACTTTTGATTCTTTTTACAGAATAAAAGCATTAATTTCTAAAAGTAACCCCAAACTTTTAAACAGTTGTAGGCCTATATTTTGGTCAGTTTTGGAGATGCAAGATATTTATATTTTTATTTAAGATGACATTTTTTTTCTATAGTGTTAGTTGACTGATTATTTTTTCTAAATATTACAAGTGACATGTATTAAAAAAAAAAAAAAAATTACTTTCATCAGCAATATGACATCATCACGATTCACCTTTTTTTTATCACACTTCAGTAGATGTTTAAGACCATCACAGATGCTCATAAAAGCTCATGTAATGTCATGTTTTATGCACGCTAATGCCCATAATTACACAGCATTGCACTTTAAATTCCTCCATCGCTTTTGATAATCGACTCCTTGTGCGATCCGAAAGCCCAAAGCTTTATTTAACTCTGTCAGTGAAACAAACAAACAAACAAACCATTAAAACAGAACAAACATCCACAGCGGTGACACGGGGGGCTTTTCCTGCCTGTGACAGCATGCTTGGCTGCCCCCACTAAGCGCTGTTTCTTGATAGCAGTGTTTGCACTGGCCCCATCGTGTCTTTCTCTAATTGCTTCCATGTGTGAGTATGTTTCTGGATGCTAAACATGCAGAACTAGTATTGAACAGTTTTTGGCGGTAACATACAAGGAATTCATATGTGTGACTTTCATTAGAGATGCATTAAATGGTAAAGATGCCATTTTTATACACCTATGTTGTAAGTTGTTAAATAGTAGTTGATGCGTTACTTTACGTGGGCAAGAACAGTCTTTTCCATAATGTGTCCCTTTAGTGCATACTTTAGAGGAGCAGAGGAAATGACATTTATATGACACATGAGTGTGCTGTGAAGGGAATTTGTGTCTCTCAGACTTGGACTTTGTGTTTGTCAGTGGTATTATTGTAAATCAGTCATTTATACCCCTCAGGGGAGAGCTAATCACTGGAGATTGTGCTGCAGACCAAAGTGTGAGGAATTCCTTTCCTGCCGCCAGGAACGGGCCAAACTGAGGAATGACAATGTCAGATCGGAAGCAAAAAGAATAAAAAACGCTAGAAAGGGATTTAGGCATCAACATATTGTTCTTCTACAAATGTATTTGATGACACATCCACATGTTTCAAAACAGATTTTGTGCCTAGTAGTGTTGTCATGGTACCAAAATTTCAGTATTCCGTACCAATACCAGTGAAAATCCACGGTTCTCGGTACCAATTTCGGTACCAAAGCAAAACACAAAAACATGCTAATTAAAAAATTTGACTATACTTTCATTTAATCCAAACTGTGTACATATTTAATTTTAAAGGGCTTTTGAAAACCTAGTTATTCAGCCAAGAATAACAAATAAGTTAACTAAAAAAAATAAAAATAAATAAAAAGCCCAGAACTGCTTTTCTGACTGATATGACACAAACAATGTTAACCATTTGTACATTCTCCAACACGCATATTTTAGATTCACAATTCATTTAAAAGCCTCTGGTGTGTAAAAATAGTAAATATCATCGTGTCCTCCTGTTTTTTTTACCCTAATAAAAGTTATAGTCATTAAATAGTTAATAAAGAAACTCATTATATTAGCGTTAGCCGCGCTTATGCTAATGATTAACTACTGTAATAACAGCATTAATTTCAATCAGACATTCAAATTAAAATATTGAATAATATTCATAACAGAAGCAGTGTGGAGCATTAAATAAAGAAACTTCATTCTAATGCTCATTATATTAGCGATAGCCGCGCTTATGCTAACGATTAACTACTCTAACAACAATGTTCATTTCAATCAGACATTAAAATTAAAATATTGAATAATATTCATAACGGAAGCGGTGTTTCCCACAGACTTGCACTCTATTTGTGGCGGCATATCTATGCAAATTCATTCTCTGCCAGCAGGAGGCGCTTGTAGAGCGGGAGAGATAGAGGTTTCCCCAGTAACGGCTGTAATCAAATAAGCGCTGCGCTCACAAGTGCTGCTCAGGCATTACAGGCAAGATTAAATGAAAATGGCATCCATAATTTTCTGAAGACAGTCGGTTTCCTTCAGAAATACAGTGATATAAAAACACCCGCACCGGGTTTCGACTTTGACACGTGCAGTGCTCATGTTTATTGAACGAAGTCAAAGCCTTTTGGAAAATCTATTTGTGGCGGTCAGTTTTGATATTGTGGCGGGCAGCCACAAATAAATCAATGTATGGGAAACACTGATCTAAATATAAAAAATTAAAATTAAACTTACCTGCTTGAACTCTTTCATTTGATCTGGGTGTCTTTAAAGTGTTTTGTTCGTTTGGTGTGTTTCCTCTTTTTGATGTCGCCACGTCTCAGTGCTTTTATGAAGAGAGCGCACCTTTCGGATAGTGCATCAGGAACCGGGTTGACTGGGTACTCGGTACCACCGGTACTTAAAAAAACCTGGGTTTCATTTTTTTAGTACCGACTTGGTACCGAAGTACTGGGTCTTTTGACAACACTAGTGCCTAGTTTTTGTTCTCTTTGAATAAATCATGTGTGAAATTAACACATAGAGAGAGAATTATGGGCTTTCCAGTTCCCCTTATTGACCACTTAAAATATTTCATAGAAGTTGGAGCCATGGCTCCATGTGAGTTCATTCATTCCTCTCTCTTCCAATAATTTCTTGTCTCGCTCCACTATATCTACAATATAAAGATGTTTTGAAGAAAGTGTGAGTGGTGTTTGCTTATTGCCTCTGTGTTGCTAGAATGTTGTGGGTATTTGCCAGGTTGTTTCTATATGAATGCAAAGGTGTGCTGTTTAAAGGGTTGCAATGCAGTTGCTATAATAGTAGGGCTGGGTAAAAAAAAATTATTTCTCGATTTTAATCGATTCTTATAATTACGAAGCGATATCAATTCTTAAATCCCAAAAATCAATTAGTCCAGCCTGTTTTCAAATAATGAACGGAACATTGTAGCGCACCTCCCATCCAATAAATCGCAATAAGCTTGGTGCTTTGTTACTTTTGATATGAAACAAAGTCTCAGATTTCAGATTCTTACCATTTTATGACAGTTTTCAAACAGTAACGTTTGGCGCTGTTTAATGTGGAGTGGTAGATTACTGTAGTGCCTCTGTTCAAGAAAAGCAAAGTGCACGTGAACTGATCATCTCCTCCGCTGTTATGTTATGATGTTACAGATTGGAGTAGAAAGATAATTATGTAATTGTAACTTTATTATTATAAAACACTGTAGTGCACGTGAACTGATCATCTCCTCCGCTGTTATGTTATGATGTTACAGATTGGAGTAGAAAGATAATTATGTAATTGTAACTTTATTATTATAAAAACTTAATTGAGTGTAATTGAAGCGTTTGTATACAAATCAGTTCATTTTAACCATCAATATTATAGTAATGTAGTACCAAATTACTCTCATTTATATTTGACAGCATTAGTTGAGAGATTTTTTTTTCTTTAGAATATTTGGCATGTACTGTACCTGATATATATCCATAATCATTTTGAATTGAATCAGATTCTTTTTTGTGAGTCAGATTGTAATCGAATTGTGAAATTTGTGTAAAAACCTAGTTGTTAGGGTGTTATGGGGTTTGCTCAAAAAGTTACAAAGAGGGAGACTTGAGGAACAGGATGAAGGCAGGCCTAAAGACTGTGAGGATGAGCACATCAGTCAGAGGGAGGATGTTCTAGACTAGAGCAAGCGAGAGAGGACAGAAGAAAGGGAAAGGGCAGAGGAGGAGGCAGCTGTGGACACAACTGGACCGTATGCTGACTGAACTAGATTTTGGATTTTTAGAGAGCTTGGAGAAAAAGGGATACTCAGATCTGAGGGACACACATGTTTCTTCTTAAAGATGAAGTGACGAGAACGACCAGTAAGTGTAAGAACCACTGTTAGACTTTTTCTTCATATTAGTTTGAGAGCGCTGTATGTAGCAACGTTAAATGTTCAGTGTTGTGTTCAGAGGGAGATTTCTGCAGACTGTGAGTGGTTTCTGTTCAGCAAATGTGTAATTTAGCGCAAGTATGTGGAGAATCCTGTAAGAAAAGGATATAATTGTCAGATTGTGGTGAGGTCATTTCCTGACCCGTCCGCTTTTATGATGGCTTATTTTGAGAGACGCTTTGTTTTTACTCTTTTTTTTTTTTTTTTCTTCTTCTTCTTGGATCTTTCTCAATGAAATGTGGTGTAAAAGGATCCAGACAAAACGGAAAAAGAAACCCCCACACACAAGGAATCCCATTCTTCATTTTCTTTACTTGTCTCAACTTTAATGTCTTTAAATAACAATATATATACGTGACCCTGGACCACAAAACCAGTCTTAAGTCGCTGGGGTATATTTGTAGCAATAGCCAAAAATACATTGTATGGATCAAAATTATAGATTTTTCTTTTATGCCAAAAATCATTAGAACATTAAGTAAAGATCATGTTCCATAAAAATATTTTGTAAATTTCCTACTGTAAATATATCAAAACGTAATTTTTGATTAGTAATATTCATTGCTAAGAACTTCATTTGGACAACTTTAAAGGCAATTTTCTCAATATTTAGATTTTTTTTTGCACCCTCAGATTCCAGATTTTCAAATAGTTGTATCTCGGCCAAATATTGTCCTATCCTAACAAACCATACATCAATGGAAAACTTATTTATTCAGCTTTGAGATGGTGTATAAATCTCAATTTAAAAAAAATTGACCCTTATGACTGGGTTTGTGGTCCAGGGTCACATATCTGTACACATACAATTTTAATGTCATTAAATACATTAGATTGCATATGCATTATTGCAATCACATTGCAATACATGTAATATGTATATATGTATCTATATTAATAATAATAATAATAATCATTATTTATGTATTCTCTATGTATTTGCTGTATTGAGGCCAATGGCTAGTAATAATTTTTATGAATACATCTGAATATGAACTCATGTGATTAAGTCGAAATTGATTAATAAACTGCTGAAGAATCATGTCATTGTTTGTTTTCAGAAATCGAAGCAAAGGAGGCATGTGACTGGCTGAGGGCGGCGGGATTCCCACAGTATGCCCAACTTTATGAGGGTAAGAAATGGGATTCATATCTATAAACATACACGCAGACGTCAAAGAATGACTCGTTGATGAGTGTGGTTGCAGCTGTGAGGTTAAGTGACGGTAAAAAATCAGGAATGCGGTAGGACGAGAGAGAGAAGAGAGTTGACTGTTGCTTTGAGCTAGAGATCACACCCATCCCATCCCACCTCAGCTGGACAGACCGAAGCCAAGCAGTGATCAGCTGAATTATTCTTGATTTTCCATACGTTTCAGACATATGGAATAAAAAACGCATTTACACAGCTGTGTGCTCCATTTGTCAGCACATTTTTTTCCTCCCTCTCTTTATCTTTTCTAGTCATTTTAGGGCCGCGGCGAGCTATTTGCAGGCTAGAGTTTCTATCCAAAGGGAGGAAGAGGTCATGGGAAAAAGTCTTCATTATCACTGCCGGGAAAATACAGGCCTTTGCCTCAGTCTTCCGCCCAGGCCAGCCGAGGGGTCGAGAGGATACTCTTCTCTCTGCTGCTCTCTCTCTGTTCCCCTGACTCCTCCTTATGATACTTTATGTCAATGAGTGATAAAATGTAAACAATTCTATATTTAATTCCATGTCAATTCAGAGCTTGGCTCTCATGAGAAAATCATAAAATGGAAGAAGCTCTGTTTGGCCTTGCGAGGTCATTATGCCATTATGACATAAATAGAGAACTCCCAGATTCCAATGGGAAAACACCTTAGTGCACATCTCTATCAGTTTTTCCTTCCTTGTTTGAGTCGAATCGAGGGAGTTATGCGATAACTTCTGGTTCAGTTTCAGAGCCAGTCTGCTGTGTATAATGTAATGGAGTGCCTGCCAGAGATTGCGTTTGATTTATAAGAATTACGCCACAGCTGCTGTGGGCCTGTGTGATCCTCTGCAGATCCTCCGCAGATGTCTGGATAGATGAACTAAAAGAGTTTTATCCAGTTATCTCTCTGTTTTGTATTAATCACTTTCCATTTTAATTTGTGTTTTTGATTTGCTTCAAATGTCTTTGTATGAAAATAAGCGCTTGGATCGATATGTGAACTTTAGTGATCACTCACTCTGAATATATTGGTTACATTAAACTTTTTGAACACGATAGAGAAGTGATCTGTTTTCTGTCTCTGCCTACAGATTCCCAGTTTCCCATTGAAATATCTTCCGTCAAGAGGGACCATGACTTTCTCGACAAAGACCTTGTGGAGCCTCTTTGCCGGTAAATTTGCTAGATTAGGATTGTCTCGATATCCTGAGATTCTTTAGATTGCAATCTACAGGATGGAACTTGATACACCATCTTTACTTAAAATGACAGCTGTGAAAATCACAGCCTTAATGTCAATCACTTAATGTAGATCTGTTTATTTATATTGCACTATGCTGCACAATATGAAAACATTAAGGACAACATGAAATAAAATTTTTCCTATTTACTTTTGTATTTAATTTCGCAGGTCTTATTGTGCATATGTCACATTGATGCAATAGCTCTCTATGCCTCTAAAGTAACTCTTCTTTCGCAATGCCACATGTCAATTTGTTGTCATTTTTGAGAGAAAAAAGTATTTATATTATTTATGAGAGAGAGGCTATTTGTATCCATTTGTATAGGGTCTTTATATTATTTTGTGTCTGGGATTATTATTAGTAATTTATTTATTTCAATTTATTTATTGATTTATTTTGTTTTCTTTCTTCCATTAATACTAATGTTATTTGTTGTTAGGCATTTAAAAGAACAGCATTTTTCTAAATATAAACCTTTTGTAACATTAGAAATATCTTTACTTTCACTTGCTGAATAAAAGTAAAGTATTAATTAATATTATTTTTAATTATAATTTCTTTTTTGTTTTACTGTCCCCAAGCTTTTTAAAAGTAATGTATATGATGATTTTAAGTTGTGAAGATTTTAATCAGAAAAAGTTATTTATTTATTTATTTTGACTACGCATCTGTTCCAATTTTTTTTCTCATGAGCTTTTTGCCACAACAGAACGTGAACAAATGTCTTTATATTATTTTGTGTCTGGGATTATTATTAGTAATTTATTTATTTCAATTTATTTTATTTATTTATTTGTTTGTTTGTTTTCTTTCATTAATACTACTATTATTTGTTGTTAGGCAGTATTCATCTTTATTTATAAAATCCATAAAAACTGTGTACACCCTTTTCTCCAAAAATCATTTTATGAGAAAATATTTATTTTATTTTGTTTTGTTTTATTTTTTTATGTACTAATTATGTGATTTATGTGAATATATAAAAATCTATATTTTTATAAAAAAATCCTACAATTTTGTTTTTATCATTAATCATAAAAAATGTTTTTAAAAAAGTAAAAAAAAAAAAAACTAAAAAGCTTTTTTTTTTTTAACAAATGTGTTTCAGAAACTTCAGCAGTTCTTTTTAAGACCAGTACACAACCAGACCAAAACATATTCTTGCCCCCCATCCTGCAAGTACAAATACGAGAAAACTCTGTGGCGCTGGCCCGGTGGCGACCCCACCTCTGTAGCTGTCTGACCCATGTCCTCCATAAAGTCTGTCCCCTTCCCCGTCGCTTTGATCCCTAATGCAGCCCCCGTGGAGTCCGCTCTGATGTCCCTCTCAAAGGCCTGAGGGGGGTTTGGGGCTGCCAGTATAGGCTACTAACAGATGGTTGTGTGTGTTTGTGTGAAACGAGGCCCGGGGTTTGAGGCGTTGAGGGTTTCTAGCAGGTTGTCTCCCTGTCTAATACCTCTAATGACAGCGTTAGTGAGATCTGACAGCTTTACTGTCAGAGAATACACAAACTGCTCTTAAGGATGCTGTCTTCTGGCATGATAATGGCGTTTCATTATCACGCCACAGACATGATATTTATGCACATTTATGTGGCCATCTGGGCCCGGGATGTTTAATTAGAGAATCTAGATTGAAAAATTGTGTCGGCAGACAGCTGATTAACCATGCTGATGTCACGATGGAACATTTTAACGTGTCAAAAACAACAGGTCTGGTTTTATAGGTGAAATAATAGCTTGTTTGTTGTCTGGAATGGATATAGAGTGAGCGGTCTGCAGTCTCTTGTAGAGTAAAGAAGATGTGTGTGTGTAAAAAGGGGTGGAGAAAAACTCTTCAGGGGTAAAGATCAGTCAGATGAGAACGTTAAAGGGCGCTGTAGGATTAGATCAAAGAGGAGGTGGACGAGAAGGTGGATTGCCCACTCTCTCGCTCTTTTTATCCCTCTGTTTTTCCTTCTGCAGTCCCATCAGAGTCTCATTCATTCATGGCCTTGTCTTGAAAGAGATTAGAACCTACGTCTGCCAAGCCGTCCCGTCACTCTTTCCATCAGCCAATCAGGACACAGATAGTGAGAGTTTCTTGAAATCTATACCTGCACGTAGAGAGCAAACAGAGGTTAGACGAGTGTAGGATCTACAGTGGATTGTCTCTCTCTCTCTCTCTCTCTCTCTCTCTCTCTCTGTGTGGCTGTCTGGTTTCTTTGCGGTTG
>NW_015539902.1:1886044-1899740 GCF_001515605.1 Sinocyclocheilus anshuiensis
CTCTTTCCATCAGCCAATCAGGACACAGATAGTGAGAGTTTCTTGAAATCTATACCTGCACGTAGAGAGCAAACAGAGGTTAGACGAGTGTAGGATCTACAGTGGATTGTCTCTCTCTCTCTCTCTCTCTCTCTCTCTCTCTCTCTCTCTCTCTCTCTCTCTCTCTCTCTCTCTCTCTCTCTCTCTCTCTCTCTCTCTCTCTCTCTCTCTCTCTCTCTCTCTCTCTCTCTCTCTCTCTCTCTCTCTCTCTCTCTCTCTCTCTCTCTCTCTCTCTCTCTCTCTCTCTCTCTCTCTCTCTCTCTCTCTCTCTCTCTCTCTCTGTGTGGCTGTATGGTTTCTTTGTGGTGGAGATGAGAGTGACGGATGCACCAGTGACCGTGTCTTCTCTCTTCCAGTCGACTCAACACTCTGAACAAGTGTGCCTCCATGAAACTGGACGTGAGCCTCCCCAAGAAGAAAGTAAGTGGCTGTCCTTTTGTTTTTTCTTCAAAACATTCAATCCTGAATGGGATTTGAGCGAATCTTTTGAAAACTGTCAAGAAATACATTGTGTGTGTGTGTTTGTGTGTGTGTGTGTGTGTACAGTATATATAAATATCTGTTTCAGGATTTTGTGATGAATAGAAAATTCAAAAGAACAGCATTTTTCGAAATAGAAACCTTTTGTAACATTAGAAATGTCTTTACTTTCACTTGCTGAATAATAGTAAAGTATTAATTAATTAGTTAGTTATTGTTATTTCTTGCAGTTTCTAGTTTTACTGACCCCAAGCTTTTTAAAAGTAATGTATATGATGATTTTAAGTTGTGAAGATTTTAATCAGAAAAAGATGTCATTACTTGTATTACACTGTATTTTGAAAACACTCATTTTTTCCACATTTCAGTAATGAGAATTTTGGAGAAAATGTCTTTCATCATCATGAAAATGATGTCACAATGCAAAAATTCTAATGGTGTCTTTATGCGAAATACATTTTTAAATTCTGAAAAATATTTTCACAAGATTCACGTATTTATTTTAAATGCAAAATGAAATTAAATATCTTATCTAATGAATAATCTATACAATTATAATGTTTTTACTGTTATTACAATGGCTCCGATTTATAGTGCATTTATTTTTTAAAGTATTTTAAAGTATAAAAATCTGTCTTTATAGTAAATCTGTCTGGCTGGGTTTTTTAAATGGATTATTTGGCATATGAACTGCTCATAACAAAGCAGCTTATATAAAAAGAGCAGTCATTGGAATTGATGTTGGCTTTCAGCATAGAAGCGTCAGTTTAATCTTCAGTCAAGACTATTGACTGTTTACTCAGGGGTCGTATTTCAGTCTTAATTATGATTGTAAACTGTGGATCTCATTCAGTTGGTCATTTCTGATGCTTTTACTGACGTCTCAGGCATGTGAAAGGGGTGTTTGGGTGTTGCTGGCTTTAACACAACCAGATGGTGATTTGATACCTGTTATGTTCAAGTTCTCTTGTTTGGATGATATTTGAGAATTCCCCAAACCAGCTAGTATGACTTAGGGGATGTTTTTGAAATAATCTTCTGACATTTTTCAAATGCCATGAGCCTCTTTTGACATCGTCACTGTTACTCAATATAAAGTATGAGGTCTGTGTTATTTTAAATAGGAAATGGGTTGTGAAGGTATATACAATATTAAGATGGTGTCAGAGCCCTTTACAGCTCTTTCCTGTGCTGGCTGTGTGAGCTCACATGCCTGGGCTTTACTAACTATAAAACATACTGTTAACATCTGTACAAAAAATGCCTTAATATCCCATGGTTTCCATCATCACATTAATCACACACACAAAAAATGCTGATTTTCATTAATATATATAATACAGAAAGTTTGTATATTAGTTTAAATTAGATTTTTTTTATTAACTGGGAAAAAAGTTTGCCACAGTGTTGCTGTGTGGTTGCATACTAGCCCTAGTCAAAAGATCATTCGCCCATTTTATCGTCCACTGTGTGAGAATTATAAGTCAGTTTTAATTATACTGCAAAATAAGGACTATATTCTATATGCCTTTAATTTAGGAGCTGAAACAAACCCCAAATCATGTCAAACTAATTGGAATCCTGTGCATTTTTGGTGCATGCAGAGTGAGGACTCTGATGAGGAGGACCTGTTGGCCATCAGTAATAGATGGACGTTTGAGTGGAACAGTTGGCGCTGGTCACGTCTGCAAGACATCGATTACCTCCTGGGTAGAGCAGAGGAGCGGAGCCCCTCTGAGGTGGGTGAGGGTCTGCGGACCACCGTGAGCAGCGAGAGCATTCTGACAGACCTCAGTGAGCCAGAGATCTGCTCCCTGCACAGCGAGGACTCCTTGGCCGCCATGCCTGACTCTGCCTCGCTCACCCCACTGCAGTTGCCCAGAGAGCTGCCTCATTACGGTTCACTTCCTGCCAAGAGCAGGCGACGTGGACGCACACGCGCCAAAGACTTCCTGAGGAGAATGGAAACGCTGGGTCGGACATGGGGGCCATCGATGGGTCGTTCGGAGCGGCGCTCTTTGGTTATCAGCGGCCCAGTTCTGCAAAGCGAGCCAGAGGTGCTAAAGACTCTACGATGTGTTCAGATTTTAAACGCTGGGCCTTTAAATGCTGAAAATATGCCACCTGCTAACAACTGCCTAAATTCGCTGGCCAGCAGTGAGGCTAGCAGCCAATCGGAAGCCAGCGGTAGTGCCGAAAGCACACCAAACATGAAGGGACATGTCTCAAAGTTGTATCCTCCTGGTAAACGTGCAGGTGTCTACCTAGAGGACATCGATGTTCTCGCTGGTGCTCCCCAAAGGAGGAGACCGGTCGAGCAGAGCCGCAAAAATGAGTTTCGCTCCTATGACGAGCTATTGGTGCACATTCCAAAAGATCACAAACCTGGTACCTTCCCTAAAGCGCTGTCAATCGAGAGTCTGACGCCAGCCAGTAAGGAACATGGAAACTGGAAGCTCCTGGATTCAGAGCCGCAGCCCTTCAAGTGCAGGAAAGTTGGAGGAAGGGAACTCCGGTCCGTGACGCGCTGCTGCCCGCGAGGCAGCAGGATCAGTGTGTACGATAATGTACCGGGCTCACACCTGTACGCAAGCACGGGGGACTTATTGGACCTTGAGAAGGAGGATATATTCCCACATTTGGATGACATTCTGCAGCATGTGAATGGCCTGCAGCAGATCGTGGACCACTGGTCCAGAAACGTCTTGCCGGAGAGTGAAGGGGAGGGGGATGGTGGCAGGGGGCGGGAGCAGAAGATTATTGACGGCCAGTCTTCCAGTCAGATCACATTGGACTTTGAGGGGACTTCTGTAATTGAGGGGTTGACCACACCGAACGACGGCAACAAGGACGGGGTTTCGTTAAATGAAACGGACACCTCCAGCATCAGAGAGAGGAGGGACTCGGGGGTGGGGGCTTCTCTGACACGACCACGGTGAGACTTCAGGATGGATATGCTGAGAGGCGCTCATTAGTGAGACTAAAATAATCACATATATGTCTTTCTGCTAACTTGAATTTGTATTTATACTTTAGAGAGCATTAAATTATCTTTTCATATTTAGATTATCATGAATATTCATGTGTTGTTGTATTTCTAGCCTTAGATGGCCCAGCTTCAGGATGTCAAACCTCCTCAGCCAATCAGGAATTTCGCTACAGATATCCAGCCAATCGGTGGGCCAGCTTAGCTTGCTGCAGAAGTTCTCTTTATTGCGTCTCACTGCTATCATGGAGAAATACTCCATGTCCAACAAGCATGGGTGGACTTGGTGAGTTACCTAATATGCTGATAACATTTATTATATCAATGTTGAAAACAGTTGTACAAGCCGTGATACATTTGTTAGGATTATTTGATGAATAGAAAGTTTGAAAGAACAGCATTTATTTGCTATAGAAATATTTTCTAACATTATAAATGTCTTTCTTGTCACTTTTGATCAATTTAATGCATCCTTGTTGAATAAAAGTATTAAAATATTACTGCCCCCAGACTTTTGAATGGTATGTACATACATATTCAGTTAAGTGAGTCTTGTGTTAAAACTCCAGAGCTTGTGGAACAATCTCATCCTGCCATCTACATCACAGTTCTGTCTTCAAACTGTGCACTCTTCCATTCACACTCCTTCTTGCATTATATATAATCAAGATTCTTATAGCAGATCCTACATACAGTACAGTTGCTTTATGGCCATAAACCGATATCTTCTTCTTAATACTGTGTGTATATGTTCTTAGGTCAGTGCCAAAATTTATGAAGAGAATGAAGGGACCAGACTACAAGGATAAGATGGTATTCAGTGTTCCTCTGATTGTCCATGTCCAGCGGTACGGACACCCTTTGCCCATAAGCTTACAGCTCGCCCTGCGCTTTTTAAGGAGCCAGTGTTTGGACCAGGTACAAAGTTTCATTCACATTTGCAAGACTGATTATAAGGTTCGTTCTAAGTTAGGTCAGAGTCAGAGTTATTCCAAACTCATTTAAAAAACTTGATGTCCAGCCACTGCTACATTTCTAAAGACAGATAAGCCACACAAACCCTAATAGTGTTTGTTTTTCTGTTTTTCTTCCCTGTATGTTGATGTCTTAGTAATTCAATATCAAATGTATTTGCTTCATTTTGTTTTAATGGTACTTGAATCCTTATTACTATTGCTCACTTTTAGGGTTACATTTTAAACAGATGTTTGGGTTGCGGTTATGAATGAAACCTCAAATTGTGTGGCTTGTAGAGTAGAGAAGTGCTGTTTCTTTTCTAAGTGATCAGACACGTAATTTTGGTCTAGCAGATGTAAAAAATGACTGAAAAACCCCATAAACTTAAATAGAAAGAGGGACCTGAGCCGTAGGTTCAGACTTGGTTCAGTAAAGCTGTGGTCACGTTAACAAAATTTCATGTACAAAAAAAAAAAAGGTCTATTGTCGATAGTGTTGTGATGCATGAAAGGCACTCACACAGAGGTCACTTTCAAATATTTCAGTATGCGTGACCAACTTGAACACAAGATAAATCTTCATGGGAAGCATTTTTGCCCTTTTATGCATCCACGTTACCAACCTAAAAACCCTAGAATCGCAATTTTATGTGAAAAAGATACAAATCTTATTTGCATTTCTCCTTGTGTTTCAGGTGGGACTTTTCCGTAAATCCGGAGTAAAGTCTCGTATTCAGGCTCTGCGGCAAATGTGTGAAGCTTCCCCAGAAAATGTGAACTATGAGGATCAGTCAGCGTATGATGTGGCAGACATGGTCAAACAGTTCTTCAGAGACTTGCCTGAGCCTCTCCTCACGAGCAAAATGGGCGAGACCTTCCTCCACATATACCAGTGTATGAGCATTTCCTGTCTGTTATGAGCTTTTCTGCACAGATACTTCTTACAGTACATTCAAATAGCTAACACACCCTCTGTCTACCCAGATGTCCCTAAAGAACAGCGCTTACAGGCTGTGCAGGCAGCTATCATGTTAATGGCCGATGAAAACCGTGAGGTCCTGCAGACGCTGCTGTGCTTCCTAAATGATGTCACTTCCTCTGTTGAGGAGAACCAGATGACCCCAATGAACCTGGCGGTGTGCCTCGCTCCTTCTCTCTTCCACCTCAACATCATGAAGAATGATAATTTGTCACCTAGGTAATGGAGTTCCGTTTTTGCACATTCCAAACATATGTGCTCTACTTGGAAAGGCTGAAACGAGTTAGGAGCTATAGGATGATATGTGTGCTTTGTCATTAGGTCTCCAAGGCCTTGAGGTGTCGTGCGAAGGCGTGAAGTGTTTTAATAACTTAACACACAGACAACTCCCCCATCATTGTGTTGATTAGGGAGCATTACTCGACACTGAGCAGACACCTGGCCTGAGGGCCAGAGACAGGAGGAGGTGTGGAAAATGTGAGGGGTAGTTTGAAAGAGACGGGTAGTTTAGCTTAAACTTACCCAGACTGGCCTGAAGGGGGTGGGGGCATAGTGAAACTTATTAGATGTTTTGGATCTTCATATAAATGTGTAGAACGTGCTGTGATAGACCGTTTTCATTGGTTTCCCTGTTGAAAAATCCAGCATATGCTGGTTAGGTATGTTTTGAAGCATGGCTGCTGGTCATATGCAACTAGCTCCTGCTCAGGACCAGCTTGCGACCGACCAGCACATGACCAGCTTAAACCAGCTCATGACCAGCTAAGGACCAGCTTAAACCAGCTCAGACCAGCAGCCATGCTTCAAAACATACCTAACCAGCATATGCTGTTTTTTTTCAACAGGGTTATTAGTTTTTTTTTATACGTTTGCAGCTACAAAACTTTGTAAAATATTATGGATCACATGGAAGCTCATGCATATGATGTCTTTTATTGCATTCAGGTCTATTCAGAGGAAGTATGCCACTGGGCGGCCAGAACAAAAGGACCTGAATGAGAACCTTGCGGCCACTCAGGGGCTTGCACACATGATTGCTGAGTGCAATCACCTATTCGAGGTACAAGACATGAGATGTGTGTGCATTGAGAAATTGTGGTTGTTTACATAAGATTATGTGCAAAACAAGTACAAAAGTTTCAGCTGATTATTATTATTATTATGTATAACACTATACTGTATATACTATATAATCAATAGTAATAAATGTTACCAAATCAGCTTATTAGAATTATTTCTGAAGGATCATGTGACACTGAAGACTGGAGTAATGATGCTGAAAATTCAGCTTTGCATCACAGGAATAAATTATATTTTAAAACATATTAGAATAGGAAACAGTTTAAATATTTCACAGTATTACTGTTTTACTCTATTTTTCATCAAATGAATGCAGCCTTGATGAGCATGAGAGACTTTCAAAAAAAAAAAAAAAAATCTCACTGACCCCAAACATTTGAACAGTAGAGTAAATATTCTGCTGGATCATTACTTTTAAAAATGTCAGTGTTAGAGGACAAGAGGAGACTTTTGTTGAAATGTTTTTCATGTGTTTTTTGCAGATTCCTCAGGAGATGGTCTCTCAGTCCAGGAACTCATACATGGAAGCTGAGCTGCTGGCGCCCTCTTTAGACGAGCTCTGTAAAAAACAGCCACAACAGGATGAGGAAGACGAAGAAGAAGAGGAAACCACGTGTTGCTCTTATCTGGAGAGCTTGATACAGAATCTGATGAAAGAGACCAAAGACAAGACCAAGGGCTGGGTGACCAGATCAAACATTGACAATACAGAGATATCATTCAAAAAGGTAATGATAAAGTTATTCATTCATGTTATATGGAATATATGGTTTAAATATTTACTTTAGAATAATACCCAGTATTAGTTATTTAGAATTATTTTTATATGTATTATTTATATTGATTTATTCTATTTTATTCTTTTTTTCTTTTCTTTTTAATTTATTTATGAAATCATTTTTTAACATCTTGATTTTACATTCAGTGAATGTAGAGAGTATAAGCAGAGAAAGTATAAGCAAATGAGTTTGGACAAATAATGCGATTATTTAAAATATCAATGGAGACATGGTTTGGGAAGTGCATGGTCACATTTATTGACAACCTAAGTTCGAATCCGGCTTGTGTCATTTCCCTCCCCCAATTTCCTGTCCGCTTTGACTGTCCTTTCCAATAAAAGACCAAAAGCCTATAAATATATAAAAGTCTGAGGAAAGTCTGCTGTCTCTCACAGGTGGGAGACGGGACCCCGTTGAGACGCTGGCGTGTGTCTGTAGAGGTGGAGGCTCCTCCATCTGTGGTGCTAAACCGGATAATACGAGAGCGCCACCTGTGGGACAGTAACCTGCTACAGTGGAAGGTTCTGGAAACTCTGGACAAGCAGACGGAGGTGTACCAGTATGAGCTGAACAGCATGGCCCCTCACCCCAACAGAGACTTTGTGGTGCTCAGGCGAGTACAACAACGTGATCTGATTGTGTATACTGTTTACTGTTTGATCCGTGTGCCCTGGGTAGCCCATGTTTGATGCCATTAGCAAATATCCAAATTAACTGATTACACCATTATGGCTGTAAGAAAAACATGTGCTTCATTTGAGCATCTGTATCAAGGGCTTTTTGTGCGTCATTCAGTTCTTGTGATTCTCTGAACACCAAGGTCGTAAAAAGGTCCCGCATACCCCTGCTGAACAGCTGGGCATTCATGGAGTATTACTGAAAGACACTCACCAAGCGCTCTGAGCACACTTCTCTGTGTTAGTTCAAGATAAAATGCTTTCAGCTAAGCAAATTAGACCACCCAGGTCATGCCCAAAATATCACTGTAAGACTACAGTTTAACATCACTTGACAAATACACAGCTGTGAGGTGCAAACAGTAATTTGATCGAAGGAAAACATTCGGCTGGAATATTGCATGTTATTTGATAATTAATCAAATATGTACTTGGCAGACTGACACTTACATCTTTTGTGTCTGTGTAGAGGATGGCAGATGCACTATGAGTGTTTGCTGTGATTTATATCGGTGGTGATTTTTTTCTGTTTAGGACGTGGAGGACAGATATGCCAAAAGGTGTGTGTGTGCTGGTGTCGGTGTCAATCGATCATGAGCAAAGCCCGCAGCTGGCCGGAGTGAGAGGAATAATTCTGGAATCCCAGTATCTGCTAGAACCGTGTGGCTCTGGGAAGTCCAGACTCACACATATATGCAGAGCTGATCTGAAGTAAGTGCATTAAAGGCAACTCTTTCAGTATACACTACTGTTCAAATGTTTGGGATCAGTAAGATTCATTTTATGTTTAAGAAATAATAGTTTTACTCAGCAAGAATACATTAAATTGTTCTTTCTTTCACATTAATTCTTTTGAAATTGAACAAAAATGGATCAGTTTCCACAAAAATATGTGTATATTAGCATATTAGTATGATTTCTGAAGGATCATGTGACACTAAAGACTGGAGTAATGGCTGCCGAAAATTCAGCTATACTATCATAGTAATAAATTACTTTTAACTTTATATTAAAATAAAAATAGTTATTTTGAAGTATATAGATTTTACAGTATTTAGATAGATAGATAGATAGATAGATATTTTTACAAAGCCTTTTTTGCTTTGTCATTATGGGATATGGTATGTAGAACCCATTTAATCCCAATTTTTTCTCAGACATGAAAACATCAAAATGATGTGTTGTTAGTAACCCCTTGAAATAATCAAACAAACAAATGTTTATGGAAAAGTGTGTTTTATGGTTGGTCACAATTGTGACCATTGGGATAATGTGTATACTGAAATTAAATGATTTCTGCAGTCATTAAAACTCTTATATATCTAAGCCCAGTTATTAACCCATTTTAAACTGTTTCATCACATTCTATGGTTATTACAATACATAAAAAAAAAAAACTTATACAACACTGAATAAGTATACTATGATAAAAAACAAAAATAGTTATTATGCCACCGGTAACAATTGTGACCATCAACATGTTTACTCATTCTATGTCCACACTCAACAAAACTGAATAATTGTGAATTCATATATTAATACTAGACACCTTAAAGACAATGTGTACCAGAAATCTTTGTCATATCTTTGTTAACATACTTTACTAGCCTTTTGTTTTGGAGCTTTGATGCAGCCTTCATCTTCTCATGGTGCAAACAGGAAATAAACTCCTCTGGTCATGTGACAATTTGCACTAATAATGTGAAACTGCACATACACTGTGTTCCAAATTATTATGCAAGTGACATATCAATAGGATTTCGGTACAATAAACAGTCAGATTTTTGTTTGTTTCGATTTTCACATCTTTTTAGATAACTGGTATCAATCTCAGACAGGTTTGTTCAATAGTTTGCCAGGTCTTCTTAGGTAAATGGAAACCCTACTTAAAGAGGTTGTTCCACATTATTAAGCAAGTCAGAGTTCTCATGCAATATGGTGAGGAAGAAAGATCTTTCTGAAGATGAAAAGTATGAAACAATGCAATGTCTTGCAAAAGGCACCAAAACAAACAATATTTTGTGAAAAGCAAATAGAAATTATTGAACGGTCAAAAGATTTGTGAGTGACTTAGAGCACAGAAGGTCTTGGTCAGATAAAGATTTATTAAGGAAAGTTTCTGTCAAACAAATGAATTGTATTGTAATGGCAGCTGTATAAAAGCCACTGCTTAGCAGCAGACAGGTGTTTGAAGCTACTGGAGTCTCAAGATCCTCTCCATGCAGACTGGCAGCTGTGTGTAAAGCTGCGTTTCAGTCACTGCTAACCAAACCTCACAAAGAGAAACCTGCACAGTGGCTTTATACTTTATATTTTAAAGTATTTTAAAGGCTACAACATAACTAAATGTTAAAAAAAGAGTTCTGAATACTTTCTGAATCCACAGTATATAATTGTATATAATATTTATTATTATTGTTTACAGTTCTTTAGTATGCCGGATATGGTTATAACAGTCTTTAGATTCTTTGATGTTTTATTAAAACATAATTATTCCTTTGGTTAATTAAAAAATCCTTTTGGTCAAGTGCTTCCTCAAAGCATGCAGTACATCCCTTACGCAAAGAAAATCTATTTCCTAATATATGAATGATCAATATATTAAAAGACATATTGTGTATATTGTGTAAATATATTACAATATATTGAATAATACATAAGGAATTGCCGCTTTTCATATATTGAAAAATATGTGACTATATAATTACTTATATATAACAATATATGTCATTTTATATTCAGTAATACACTTTATAATATATAGATGTACATGTGATAAGATATGGTACTGCATGTGTAAAAATATTGTTTACAGTTCTTTAGTATGCCGGATATGGTTATAACAGTCTTTAGATTCTTTGATGTTTTATTAAAACATAATTATTCCTTTGGTTAATTAAAAAATCCTTTTGGTCAAGTGCTTCCTCAAAGCATGCAGTACATCCCTTACGCAAAGAAAATCTATTTCCTAATATATGAATGATCAATATATTAAAAGACATATTGTGTATATTGTGTAAATATATTACAATATATTGAATAATACATAAGGAATTGCCGCTTTTCATATATTGAAAAATATGTGACTATATAATTACTTATATATAACAATATATGTCATTTTATATTCAGTAATACACTTTATAATATATAGATAAAATATGGTACTGCATATGTAAAAATATATTCAACATATATTTACTCATGCAGTATATACACACATACATGGAAATATATATTTCTTATATTTAACAATTAATTTTGATATACATGTTTCATATTTTAAAATATAGCTAGTTTACAATGGCATAAGCACACCTACTCATACTAAACACTTAGGGAACTGACTGTCACTGTGCTGAAAAGTGCACTAACATTACTTTTTAAATAAAGTAACATATCATTTAAAGGTGTTTGTCCAATCGTCATCCTGACCACAGGCTCTACTCTTCTGAACAATGATAACCCTACAAACGTACACATACCAGAAACCCTTTTACATTTCAAAATAATACAACATTAAACACTAACAGATATCCCCCATATTACTATTGAGCAAAAACACATGAAATAACACTTAATTTTAACAATTAACTCTCCTTTAACAGTCAGAAGCAAAGCATGCTGGGAACTAGAAATCTGCTGTAACTCATTCTGTGAATGTGTGTATATATGTCTGTACATACATTCACATTTATATGGGAACATCTATGTGCAATATATACTCAAAAGGATCAAACAATGAATATTTATTTTTTGTCTTCATTGCTAAATCTATTTGTATGTATCAATATATAGCTATATATTGTCAATGCATATATTGCTGTATATTGAAAAATATAAGCACTAGTTTCCAATATATGGAAATGTATTATGTAATATATCACATTATATTTTGAAGTATATTACTATATTGCAAAATATTACACCATATACTCATTATATTTTACTAAACTTGTTAGTCTTAATTATTTAATGTACAGTATGTTTAAATTAATCATTATTATGTTATGAAACATGCTATGACAGCCATTGTGTAATTGAATATATTTTAACAAATAGCTTAGAAATGTTATTATTTATAAATTAATTTAAAAACTGCATTATGTGCAGTTTACATGTTTGCATACAATTATTTATTTTTTTATTTTTTAAAGTTGAGTGTTGATCATCTATTTAAAAATAAATAGTAATTAAATTTAAGTTTGGGTTAAGTTGTTAGGCCTAATTGTAACCTTATAATGTAAAAGGGCTCCCTATAGTTTTAAGCATAAGCTGAGGTAGATTTTTATCACTAAGAACATTTAAACTATAACTGAATGTATTTAAAGAAAGAGCAACTTGTTCAGTAAACCATTTAAAAAAAAAAAAGTTTTTCCCCCTGCTGTACCGAAATCATACCGAACCGTGACGTTAAAACCGAGGTACGTACCGAACCATCATATTTGTGTACCGTTACACCCCTAAATATATCACATTATGTTTTGCAGTATATTACCATATATTTTTGTTTCGTAAGGGATAACCCTTAATGCTTCACTAAATGCTGTATATTTGCTTGCTGTTCCAGAGGAAAGTCTCCAGAGTGGTACAACAAAGCTTTCGGCCATCTCTGTGCTAGCGAGGCCGCCCGCATCCGCAACTCCTTCCAGTCTCTGGATCCTGAGGGCCCAGAGACCAAAATGTGAACGTGGCTACATGGAGTCAGGCACGAGGGAACTGGGATGTAGTTCAACGTCAGGGCAGGTGGTCACAGAAAATGAACTTTGGCGAGGAGAAGGAGGGATTCAAGAGAGAGGAAAAGAGCAAATGGAACGTTTTTATTGTTTCTAGCCCCTAAACTACAACAAACTGCCATGTTCTGTTGGTTTAATAGACCGTGGATCATTGGGATTCGTTTAGAGTGTTTTACCCCTTATAGGGCATTTAAGTCAGATTATTTCATATCAGTTTATGCAGCTGTTCAAAACTGCCACTTTTGAAATGGCAAATGTTGTGAGTTTTGGGGCATATATGAGAGATGAGAAAAAATGGACAGAGAAAGTGACAGAGACAGACTCCACCGTAGCTATGAAGCCATGCCTGTAAAAAAAGTCGTAACGCTGCTTCTTGTTGTCCAGTCTTTACCGCAGCAGACAGCTTTAACTAGCACCTTTAGAGCTTCGCTTACAACAAACAGATGTGAATGACAAGCCACCTCACGCTAATCTAAAAACAGCAGGTCTGGTTTTGTTTTACCGAGCACTTCAAGCTAAAGTATTTATCTGCATTCTCAAACCAAATATAGGTATGTTATTGTCTACATTATTTAAATCTCTGTATTTAGGTGTTTTATCCTCATTTGAATGAAGCTAGTGTTACAGTGACTGTATTTTTTAACTAAGGTTGTACCCTGGTGACGTATTGATGTGAAGTATTTACAAGCCCATATTATTTCTAAATTCTGTTTTAAGAAATGTTTTGTTTATCATTACAATATTCCTTAATTTCATTGTCCCAGGTAAGCAGTAATGTATTCTCATGATAAATGGTACAGTATTGTGCTCTTCGAACAATGCAAAATGAATTAGTTAAAGGGGTCATATGATGCTGCTAAAAAGAACAGTATTTGTGTATTTGGTGTAATGAAATGTGTTTATGCGGTTTAAGGTTAAAAAAACACATTATTTTCCACATACTGTACATTATTGTTTCTCCTCTATGCCCCGCCTTTCTGAAAC
>NW_015539902.1:1899943-1900175 GCF_001515605.1 Sinocyclocheilus anshuiensis
TCTGAAAAAGCGAGGTGTGCTGTGATTGGCCAGCTATCCAGTGCGTTGTGATTGGCTGAATACCTTAAGCGTGAGATGGAAATGTTACGCCCCTACCATACTGTTATGATGTCCTGTCAGGCCGTAGCGATGATTCAAAAACATGAAAACCCATTATAAACGAGGCATTCGTTGCATCCAGTGGGGACATAATTATGGATTATAATGACTTATACTGTCTTTTTACGCGTTG
>NW_015539902.1:1900435-1901194 GCF_001515605.1 Sinocyclocheilus anshuiensis
GCATCCTATGGCACCTTTAAGATTAAAAATCAAACAATATTGTAAAAAATATAGAAAATGCCAATGATTGTTGCAAATATGCATTGTTTTTATTCATTATTATTATTGTCATTGTTATATGTTGCTGTGTCACACTCTACAATGTCTAGGACATTAATTAATTTCACTGCTTCTGAGAAGCATGTCTGTTCTATTCACAAAGCTGTACATTTGTGTGTGTTTGTGTGTAAATGTGTAGATACAATTCAGGTTATATATTTTGTACATAAATGAGGCTTATTGGCAGGTTTATCTGCTTTTATGCTCAGTTGTTTTGTCAATATTTTGCTTTAAATATCATTGCAAGCTGGTTTAATCAGCTGGCTTGTCCAGTGCTGTTTAGATGGGAACAGTGTATTTGGGTTTGACTTGAGCTCAGTGGCCGGAGGAAGGCGATATGTCGTGGCTCCAAATAGTTTTTGAACAGTAAACGGGGGGATTCAAGTTCCAATCATTTGGAAATGTGGAAAATGAAAACTCCAATGCAATACTGTTTTACTGTTTTCAGTATTTGTTGTGTGTGGGTTGTGTTTTTGTCATGTTCGGTTCGCATAGGAATCGTTTTGAGTCTGAAGCAAAAACTATGAAGTCGGTACCATGTTCGGGAACAAATATAACACTATATACAGGTGCATCTCAATAAATTAGAATGTCATGGAAAAGTTCATTTATTTCAGTAATTCAACTCAAATTGTGAAACTCGTGTATTAAATAAATTCA
>NW_015539902.1:1902301-1904185 GCF_001515605.1 Sinocyclocheilus anshuiensis
GGTGGGTTTTTGTTAAATGTGAGCCAAAATCATCACAATTAAAAGAACCAAAGACTTAAACTACTTCAGTCTGTGTGCATTGAATTTATTTAATACACGAGTTTCACAATTTGAGTTGAATTACTGAAATAAATGAACTTTTCGACAACATTCTAATTTATTGAGATGCACCTGTATAAAACATTGTACTGGAAAAGATTATTATTTCACCTTTTACCACCAGATGGCAGTATGGATTCACCGCAGTAGCGTGGGATGTTTGACGTCGCCTGAGGAGTACAGGTGTGTTTACTAGCAAACAACAAACTTGGATAGCAATTTAGAGGTCATAGAACTGTTCATTTGCTTCTAAACAACATGGCCAATAATTAACAGTGATCGTGTTTTCTCCTGGGTCTGCAGAACCTCAGAGAGGCCCAAGGGAACTATTGATCCTCGCCATTTGAATAACACGTCTTTATACACAGAAGTATGGGAGGCAGAGGACACTCACTGCGGGCCATACATCATCATTAGGGAGCAAAAAGCAGTGGCGTGTCTTTATTTCAAAGAAGGTCAGATTTCATAAACATATTGTCGACCATGAGCTATCCTTTGTGCTTCTCACTTCTGAAGGGTTATCTCACAAGGTGCTGTGTTTTTATCTATTTTCTACAAAAGTTAGTTCTTCTGCCCTTAATTTGATTGGACAGTGGTGAGGTTTCACATTTTTTGTGTGTATTTTTTTTAATCTACTACACGCATACAAAAAGCAGTAGCTATGTTAAAATCGTAGAATGCGCGAATATGATGTAGGCCATCTAGGCCCAAGTTATTTTCAACACAAGTTATTATTTTCATGGTTTGTATGTCATAGTTCAAAGAATACACACTTCATAGTTTGGGGGTAAGATGTTTTTCTTTCTTTCTTTCCTTAAAGATATTCAGCATTCAATTGACCAAAAGTGACAGTAAAGACTTTGTTGCAAAATATTTCTATTTCGAATAAATTAAGAATTTACTCAAATAATCCTCAAAAAATGTGTTGGTTTCCACAGAAATATTAAAAAGCACAACTGTTTTCAACATTGATAATAATAAGAAATGTTTCTTGAGGACCAAATCAGCATATTACAATGATTTTTAAAGGATCATGTGACACTGAAGATTGGAGTAATAATGCTGAAAATTCAGCTTTGCCACCACAGGAATACATTTTAAAATATACTAAAAATTGTAAAAATATTTCACAATATTACAGTTTTACTGTGTTTTTGATCAACTAAATGCAGCCTTGGTGAGCAAAAGAAACATCTTACAGATCACAAATGTTGAATGGTAATTTGTGTTTCAAAGGACAGAATTTTCTATTATTGTGAGTGAATTTTGATTAAGTACATTATAAAATGTCCATTTAATTAGAGCCTATTTGTGCAAGTCTGACTTGTCATTATTAATTAATATAATATCATAGATATATCAGCCATGACCCACACTGCTCTCTATATGTCTGCATTGGCATCAGCCATTATAAAAACCCATATTAATCGACTAGTGCTCTGCAGGAATAACACAGCGGGTTTGTGCATCTGAAAACACAGACATGGATATGGTGACCATATCATACTTTTCTGACACCTTCATGCTGTCTAGGCTTGTTTTTTAAATTTTGTTATTTTAGTTGACATCTGACTAAATCTTTCACTTTATTCCAAGGATAAAGTGCAGATACACAAATAGCCTCAGAGAAAGCTTAGTAGATTGAATTCCAAAGGAAATTCCATTTCATAAACATATATATAGCTTAAATCAGACTGATTGATTAGACATACAGGTGCATCTTAATAAATTAGAATGTCGTGGAAAAGTTAATTTATTTCAGTAATTCAACTCAAATTGTGAAAC
>NW_015539902.1:1904302-1924502 GCF_001515605.1 Sinocyclocheilus anshuiensis
TGAAGTATTCTAATTTGTTGAGATAGTGAATTGGTGGGTTTTTGTTAAATGTGAGCCAAAATCATCACAATTAAAAGAACCAAAGACTTAAACTACTTCAGTCTGTGTGCATTGAATTTATTTAATACACGAGTTTCACAATTTGAGTTGAATTACTGAAATAAATGAACTTTTCCATGACATTCTAATTTATTGAGATGCACCTGTAATTCTCCTGGAAACACAGATTTTAGAAATGACACCAATTAGCAATGTGCAGCAACAACCTTCAGCTAATTACTGTCCAGCTTTCTGTCATATGCCCCTGCAAGCAAAGCAAGGATTAAAAAAAAAAAAAAAAAAGATTAAAAAAAAAATAAGTATCACTTTATTTGGAGTAAAGAAAACTGCCTTATAAAGCATGACCTCGCTTTCCCCTCCTCTCCTGTTTATTTCTAGCCTCTCATGCTTTTAGTTCACAGAGTGTCAATTTGATGGCTGGATATGACCATAATGTCTATGTACATGCAGAGAGAGAAAGACAAAATCAGACACATACATAGAAAAAAAAAACTACATTTACGTACAACCCCAGAGAGACAGACAGACAAAAAAGACATAAATACAGTTGCCTTGGCTACCATTTTGTTCATGTCACTGACTTCCTCACTATCTCCTGGCCCCTCTAGCACTCTCCTCTGTCGTCTTTTCTTCTTTTCTTTTGTTTCTCCTTCCATTTCCCACACAATGCACAGGCTATCTGGATGACAGGATTGCAGGGGAGCTCAACATCCTCACCATGCACTTAATCTTTTTCTTTATCAGTCTATTATCATTTTCCCTTTCTATCATGAACCACACAGCCTCTCTTGTTGTCTTATTTACAGTTATTTATTGTTTTATACAGCTTATATGATGTGTTTTTTAGTTGCTCATTTGTAAAGGAATATGTCATTCAAAACCTATAGGAATATTTTTCTTCTGTGGAACACAAAAGAAAATATTTTTATAACCAAAATATTCTGAGAGACTTCCATTGTATTTTTTGTCCATGCCATTGAAGTCAATGGGAACAGAAACTTCTTGGTTACCAGCATTCATCTAAATGTCTTCTTTTGAGTTCCACTGAAGAAGGAAAGTCATAAAGGTCTGCAATGACATGCGAGTCGGCGATGTCAGAATTTTCAGGTTTGATTTGGACTGTCGCTTTAATTTAATATTAAGGCAGGTCTGAAAAATTCAGTTCAATCTTTATTGTTTTTTTTCCATAACCAGCAAAGAGAAACAATAACAGTGCCTATCCACTTTTTCAGCGGCCTTGGTTCTGGAAGTATTATCTTTCCCATTGGGATTTTTAAAAAGTCTTCATTAAAGCATTATAAGCCTTGAATCAAATCAACCAGCTATCAGGTGAATCACAACATTGCAAACTTCAATTTTAAGTCTTCAAGTTTCTGTTCGTTTTTAGTAGTTGTTTCTACTCAACTGCAGTATCCAGTTGCATCAGGTGGCGGATCACATTGTGTTGCTGCACATTGCCATAATTGAAAATGAAAGGGATTGTGAACCAATTAGATTCAGTTGTGGGCGGGGTTATTCTAGCACAGTGTGCGATTCGTCCTATCACGGTCTGCAGTCATGACTGGATAGTACATGATTTTGATGTGGTGATTTAACTGAATTCAGGATTCATCTCATCTGCTGCCCTATGACTCATTGCCCTATCTCCTTTTCTCCATCTGATGGCTTCTCTTCAACAGACGACACACACATTCAGGTTGTGTGCGTATGTGTGAACACACTTTTCTCTCTCAGTCACGTCGTCTCTCGAACTGTGGCTGTATGCTGTCAATGACGCAAGTAGCATATTAAATCATTTTCTAGGAAATGTAATGCTATTTGCTGATTGTAATACAAGCTTTAGAGCTGACGTGCAGTTATAGGAGACTTGTTTTAAAATCGTTTTAAGAAGCTTTGCTACATCCAGTTATTCCTGGGAAACAGTATGGAGATTGAATCTCATTGTTATTCCAAATGTATGTCATGCAAAGATTTCAGTTTTGGAATAATAGAACATGTCTCCTTGGAAATCACTGTGTTGTTCGAGAAACGGTCCATCCGTTTTAAGTATTTTTCATCTTATGCCTGGTTTTTCTGATGACTGCCTTTCACTCGGGCACACGCGCACATCCTGTGAATCACATCCACTCCAGGATGTGACCAATTACTAGAGCTCTCATCAGCAGAACATTTTACACTGCCGGCCGAGCCTCTTCTGTGAGTTTCTGTGATAGCAGACACTTGACAGGGTTCAAATACAAACTCTGTGGATGTATGTCACACTCAGTCTCTGTGTGTGGGGATATATGTAGCTGTCATGACTGCTCAGAGAAGATGTGCTTGTTATGTTCCTCCTAAAAAAATTACTGTGACATACAGTGATGGAATCCAAAGGGTGTTGAATGTGTCCTATATACATATACTATGGTATTAACTTTGTGCTTGTAGTAGTGTAACTGGTGCATTTTTGTTAGTAAGGTATGAACCCTTTGCAGCTTTTTCTAATTAATGACATTTACTGTACCAAAATACATTAGAATTGATTATCTCATATCATTCTTAACCCAGAGCGTTTCTAGCCTTCATCATTACTGGTCCCCATATATTGATACTCCTTTTTTTGTTACTGTTATGAATATAGGGATATGGCTTGTTTTTACCAGCGGTATAGATGTTCACAAGCTGCATGCGATGACCGGTTTCATCGCTGACAAACGACAGAATAGATTTTGTTTCCTAAAATGTACACTGTATATAGGCAAATATTAACCTCATCTGCTCCAAATGATTCAGTGCATGAGTTAACTTTCAAAATGAATCAAACTGAATCACAAACAATTTCAGACCTTTTTGCAAACCCATTTGAGCGATTAGATCACAAGAGTGATTCATTCTCGAATCTGGCATCATCCAGTTTTTAACAGCTGATAGAAACCACAAGACATGATTGCTGAAATATTGTCAGGAAAAATGATGCTCATGTTGTTATACTGTAATCTCCATTGACACATAAGGATTTATCAGTAATATTTTACTGGGCTCATGCCCCAGTAAACAGGGTCTAGTGATTGCCCTCTTCTAATATGGGTTTCTTTCTTCTGGTGAGCTTTTGAAGAATACCGTGGCTGTTTCATATAATAAAAGTAAATGAGGACTGTTGCTGTCCAGCTCTAAAATTACCAAAAAAAAGCACTAAAAGTATTATGTAAGTCATATGATAACATTATGTGAGGAACATATAAACATTTGGTCTTGAACTGATCCTTTAAGTCATCCATCTCAGTACTAAAGAGAGAAACAAATGGGAATGAAAGAGTACATGCAGAAAATCACACAACCGAAAGCAGATAAGACCTTTGTTTAGCACTTTTGATGTGAAAGTGACAATAGTGTTGGTTTACTAACAAGTCTTTTGTGTTGAAACAAAGGTCTGTGTGTGGGTGCGCATGTGTGACAGAGAATATATACATATACTAGTAGGATATATATTTTATAATATAATAATAATTATACACAAAAATTACTCAAGAAAAAAAGTTTATAGATAGGCCAAATCTTAATAAAATTGTATGCACATAAGTGCATTTTTATTATTGCATAATAATGTAATATATCTAAACAAATTTAGATAGTTTTATATATAACAGATGTATATAATATATATATATGATAAATGAACTGGTTTTTATGTTGATTTTAATTTACAAACAATAGAAGTCAATGTGATGCCCTCAGAAATGAAGTCAAACAAATCTGTGTGTGTGTGTGTAGTAGACGTCACTTTAATCTAACATGCCTGTTCATTTCTTCTGCCAGTGTTGAGCATCTCACATATAGGGACAGGGTGAAACAGCGATGTGACAGCGCTCCGTCCTCTCCCTCTCTCTACTCTTCCTTGCGATGTCATTTGTCCTTTTTCCCCCCTCTCTTTCTCCGCCTCTGTCTGCCTGCATCTCTCTCTTTCTCCTCTAGGAAAAGAACATCTCCTTGGTCACTGTGCATTTTCTCATCTGTTTTCTCTCGGTTTACAGAGTTGAGGCGTGTGATGCTGACAGGCTGTTAGCATTGAAGAAAACTGCTTCTGTTTCTTCTAGTTCTTTATGAACTTCTCTCCACCAAACCTGCAGATTCCATCTTCTTGCCGTAATGCAGCATACAAAACAAATATATGATGTACGTCTGTGTCTGCACAAGCCATTCACATATGGAATGAAAATGTACAACAGCAGCTGGGACCCTGCTGTTCACGTGGTGTGTACCACACACACACACACACACACACACACACACACACATTAGTTCTATGCCCACTGGGACATTGCTGACCCATGATAACCAACAGCTGTTCATGATACCACAACAAACGTATGTGATAGATAAGTAAACAACATTTTGTTGCCTTACTGTAATATGTTGGCACTAGTTATATACTAGTATATAAATAGACACGCACATAAAATGATGTTTTATTAACAAGGTTCGGCAGGAGCACAATCAACCAATTTGGCACAGATGTAACTCATTTAGCTAACCATCCTAACTAGCACAATATGTATATATATATATATATATATGCAGCCTACCTACCTCTGTCCTACACTGTAAAAAAAAAATCCGTAAAATTTACGGTAAAAAACCGGCAGCTGTGGTTGCCGTCATTTTAGGGATAGGGGGAGTTCTCTGGGTTCGGGCTATATTCCAGGCTCGGAGCCCTCCCCCAGGACAGCACGCCAAAATATGCTTTTTGTTTGCTGTCAGATTAGATGTAAGGGTGAACTCGTGAAATTATTATCCTGACAATTATGCACATATTAAATGTTAAAATTACTTCATTAAGAGGTTTGATTTGAATCTTCATTAAGAATTTGCTTGCGAGATGCTGTTTACATTTGCTTAGTGGCTTGTTTGGTTTTTATTTGTTTATGCTTGCTCTTACGGATTCTTAATTTTCTGGAAATAAATTTGGCCAGTTTTAAAGCCCTTGATGCCTATATTTTATGTGTTACAATCTCTGGGCATATGCGTGATATACTGTACTAGAATGTGTTGAACTCTGGACCAAATTAAAAACCAGCACCAAAAGATGCCCTGATGATTCATTCTACTTAATTGCACCACAACTATATTATCAGTGCATTTGCATTTGCATTGCCATGTGCAAGGAAAACTATTTTTACCCCATGAAGAACCTGTTCCAGGGTTCTTCATGGACCTATAGATGCCAATAACTTTCTGGTACTTTGAAACGGTAAGAGTGTTTCTCTCAGATTTGAATGTGTAATTCATGGACTTTAGCAGCTCTTGTGTTTTCCCGTTGTTGCGCTCTGAGTCCAGCTGAGAACAGACCTGTCTGTCAAACCCACGCGCTCTATGGGAACAGGGAGATGTGGGCGAGTGGTGAACGGTGCAGCTATTTTAAACGTAAAAGCTCCCTCCTCCTTTCTGAAGTCTTCTTTCATCCCTGATATGGACATAAAGGGGCTTTTCCTCTCCTGTGGCAGAAGATGTGGAGCAGAGTAGTGCTGTATGTTTATGCATTTATGACATTCTCTCAGCCAACCAGTGCATTCGTACTGAGAGGCCAAGTCTCAAACTTTTCCTCAACAGAAAAGTAGTTCTGCTTCACTCTTTAGATAGTTTTCTCCCTAAAATGAAAGTTCTGTCATCATTTACTCACCCTCATGTTGTTCCAAACATGTATGACTATCTGTCTTCCATGGTTCACAAAACGCAAAAACCTTATTCACTTTACTTGCATTTAACTTTTATCCATATAATAAAAGTGGTAACCAAGGTTGGCATGCTACAGAACACACAAAAACGTGACTCATCTTTTATCAATCTGCTCCACCTTTGAAATAACTTTCCTTTACAGCTGACGTCACAAATCGCTCTCACGTTTAAACACCTGGACGTAAAGCTGTGAATGCAGACTCAGCCTCCTGTCAGCCATTGTATTGGCTGAAGACTCTTCCTCACTATCCAGCTGCTGGTCCCTTCTGTTCCCCTCCTCCTCTGAGCAGAGCCCATCCCCCTCTCCACCCCTCCTCCTCTCCCTCACTCCATATATTCATCTCCCCTCCACTAAAAAAGGAATTGTATCTCTCTACATTTTTTTATCCTACTTTCATGGGCTGGGATTGCTGGTAAAGAGAGATAGAAAAGGGACTTAAGGAAATTAGGAAATTATCAGCAAGAGAAAGTCAAATAAAACTTCACATCAAACCTTCAAAACACCTTAAAATTATTTCTATACCCATGAATGGTCTATACATCTGCAAATCAGGTTTTTAAAAGTGTTATAGAATTCTAAATGAGAAGCTGAATGGGAAGTGTGAGCTCTAGCTCGTAGTTTTGCTATCTTAGGATTTGTCTCCTATAGCAGACCCTTATATAAGAATTTTGTATGTCAGCATAGCTTGTTGTTAAAGATCTATTCTATTTTGAGAGAACGGGATGCAAGCGGATGGGTGAGTGAGAGAGAAAGAGACAGAGAGAGAAAAGAGAAATAAAGAGAGAAGAAAGGGACAGGGGAGAAGAGAGGGCTTAGCAAAAGCTCACTTTCATTCAGCCTGACTTTAAACCGCTATCCAGGCTCGTGCCAAAATGAGGCAGGACTCGTGTCCTTCTGAGTGAAGGAGAGCTCACGTCCCCATTCACAGCTTTCTGCTGCAGTGTTAAAATTAAAACATCACAATAGCAAGGTTCTCTTCAATGGCAGGCATAGCGAAGAAGAAAAAACTGTTAGTCATGTGTTTTGTGTGTAGTCTTCATATTATGTGAGTTAAGGCCGGTGCTGGTTCCTAGAGCAGGGTGGCTGATATAATGCAATTTAATAAAGGCAAGTTTTCACAAATTGCACTTATTTTACAGTCAAGTTGAAGATCTCAGTAACAACAAAGGTCAAAAAACCAGCTGCACAGATGATTGGACTTTTAAAACATCTATTCAAAAAATGTATTCATATTATTATATTTTTATTTTATATTTTTTAATATATTATTTAAATAACATTATTTTTTCAACAAAAGGTGTACATAATACATGATAAAAAAGAATATATATAAAGAATATATGTGACCCTGGACCACAAAACTAGTCATAAGTTGCACGGGTATATTTGTAGCAATAGCCAAAAATACATTATACAGGTCAAAATTTGCCTATCGATTTTTCTTTTATGCCAAAAATCATTAGGATATTAAGTAAAGATCATGTTTCATGAAGATATTTTGTAAATTTCCTACCGTAAATATATCAAAACTTAATTTTTGATTAGTAATAATCAAATGTGTATTATGTATTCTCAATATTTAGATCTTTTTTTTGCACCATCAGATTCCAGATTCTCAAATAGTTTTATCTCGGCCAAATATTGTCCTATCCTAATCTCAATTTAAAAAAAATGACCCTTATGACTGGTTTTGTGGTCCAGGATCACATATATAGCCTAATTATTTTTATAACATACAGTATATTTTTCAACAAAAGGTGTGTTCACAACAAATTTTTTTTTTCTCCTTTTTTCATGGTCAGTTACAGTTGTTTCATGGCAGCCAATACTTTAATGCATGCGTCTATATGGAATATGGATTTCAAAAATAAACCCTGAGAAATATTTATTCAAGGTAGCCTGTGTGAAAGAGTCAGAGAGCACGTCACATTATGATTACATCATTGGACAAAGGCATTATTTACAACTGTTTAACGGTCCAAAATAATCCCGCTATAATTTTATAGTCTACATTACATTAATCTGATTTGCATAATGCTGGGACACCTACTAGCGGGACGCGCGCACGTGCTCCTGCTTGGTTCCCAGCTTTTGATTGACAGGCGGGCAGCAGCACGCAGGCGTGGTGAGCGCTCCCGCAGACAGGGGGCGTCAATATGGCGTCCTGAGAAAGACAACACAGCCCGACACCGCACCGATCTTCGGCTGACATCGGGAGGAGAGAGGGACCGTTTCGCCAAACGCAAGACGTGATTTCGTCCTGTGCATCCCTCTGAACGGCCGCGAGCATCGGGTTTGGATGTGCAGATCTCGGCGGAGGAGGACACCTGATCTAGAATTTTCCGTTTTCATCTGTGTTTGATGCTGCTGCTCAGTGCTCGGTGATACAAAAGCAGGTGAGACCGAGGCGACCGCTCCTTTTTGGGATTCGGGTCGGAAATGTCGAGCGAGAAACCGGTTTTGGCACCGGGTTCCGCCTCGCTCACGGACCGAGAAGCCCCCACACCAGCAGCAGCACCGCCGGGTTCGGGGCAGCAAGTCGTAACGGGCTCCGTTACCGGGGACATGATGGTGTCTGGATCGGGCGCCGTGGTTCTACCGGCCGGAGTGATAAACCCCTCGGTTCCGATCCGGAATATCAAGATGAAATTCGCCGTGCTCATCGGTTTGATCCAAGTCGGGGAGGTTAGCAACAGAGATATCGTGGAGACAGTTTTAAAACTGGTAAGCATCTGCATAGAGTGTATTGAACGCATGTTTTATTTAGCGCGCATAAGATGATGTCATATGAGAATTGATTTCTTGATCAAATGCACTAAAGCCAGAGATATTCCCTGGTGGAATGTCACCCTGTCTTTTGTTGACATGCCAGTCAGATTCATCACTGCCAGCTTCGCTTTAGGGTGACAAAATATCGCACACATAACGTCAGAATTCATTTTCCCAGCGTACTATTACACAGTGGTCGCTGCGTTTATTTGCAGTGCCAAATGACAGTGTATCAACACGCCGGCCTGCAGCAATGACTCGCCAAATAAGGGAATGCATCTTTTCTACTAGCAGAATATGCTGTTAGATTCATAATTCTCGCCTAGAGGACATACTAAACATAAGTCTTGTGTTATTAAACGGTATTTCCCAATATGGATTCGGCTTTTGATATGTAAATATGACTGGTGGGTAGATGTTACGCGACGCAGCCATACATGGATTAATTCCCATAGATGTACAGCAGTGTGGGTGTAATTAATATTCAGATCGCGTTAACGTGCCGTCTGTGATACTCGTTATTTTTAAGCTGTAATGGTATGCTGTTTGTGTTTTGGCACCTGTTATAGCCTCATCTGTGTCGATATGGCTGCTGTTTTTGCTCATGGAGGCCACAGGCTGGTGAGCGAGGTGGATTAAAGCTGGCTTTAACTGAATTCTTGTTATGAAACGGCTTAGAAAACGTATTAACACAGATTCAGTCATGCGCGCTGAATGGGATGCTGGGAGCACAGTTGTTTTGAAGGAAGGGACGGAGAGGTTTTTTTACCGACGTCCTTATCAATAATTACAATTGGCTGAGCCAGGCCTTCTTAAAGGCTTAAGTTCACTCAAAAATGAAAATTCTGTCATTAATTACTCACCCTCATGTCGTTTCAAACCAGAAGCTACGAGAATACGTTTTGTGCACAAAAGAAGAAAGAAAAGACTTTATTCAACAATTCATCTCCTCCGCATCACCCTGGTGCCATTTTGGAGAATATCTGCTGGACGTAAACACTTTCAGTCTGGACTGGACTTGGGAACATTTCAGTTGCGTTGCTGTCTATGCAGGGTCAGACAGCTCTCAGATTCCATCAAAAATAACTTAATTTGTGTTCCGAAGATGAACAAAGGTCTTACGGGTTTGAAACGACATGAGGGTGAGTAATTAATGACATAATTTTCATTTTTGGGTGAACTAACCCTTTAAAGCGCTACTAATGGAAGCAGGTTGCCAGCAAGCACCAAACATTTTTACATGTCACAACGTTGCAGTCAGGTAACGTCACACTGAAGAAAGTCCAAGAAACCACACCACGAATATTAGAACGTCAATAAGGGTTCTTTACTATAAAAAATCCAACATGGAATGTTTTAATCTTTACATTTCAATGAGACGTCTGAACGAGTAACGTCTTTTTTTCAGCTTAGCCTACAAACTGGCTTAGTTCAGTGGCAGATATGTTTGAAAAAATGACAAACATTTCATCGTGATTATTGATATCGTTTCGTCTTTGTGAATGGAAGAATGGATGTTTGAATGGTTGAAACGAAAACGAGCTGCGAACGCACAGAGAGTTTGACAGGAGGACAGGTTTTCTGAGGTAACACTTTTACCTCAGGATGTCTGAAAAGTTTTGAAAATACCTCGTGAGAATAATGTCTTGAGGACATTTAGGTGTAAGCTAACATTTTTAAGAAGGTAGCCTATATATAGTATCTGCCCCTAAAACCGCGGAAGAGCACTTGCTAGCAACCAATGTTTATGCAACATTGTGAAAACTTATTACGTTAAGCATCTCTACATTTGTCGTAGGATTAAATGTTATCGCAACCATTCCACGACTTGGCAAAACGTGTTTACAACACTTGCTGGGTAATTATATGCACTATAAAGACCGTAAGCGTTCGATTTACGGTCACAATCAGTGCTTACTGCAGCGATGAGGTCGTTTACTCTGTAATAGAAGACGTCGGTCGTGGAGTTTCCATTGGATCGTTAATTTAGAGTGCTGGGTGTTTAAAACATGCCGGTGGCGAGTCCGCTGAAGGGATGCTGCAGCAGTTGCTCTATGCGCAGGGATGCAGAGTTCCTGTAGCCGTGCATGTGGAAGCAGGTGGCGGAGGAGGAGGAGGAGGAGGGTGGGGGTTGCTGCAGTGGTGATGTGCTCTGAAACCTCGAGCCAACGCGATTTAAACAGGAGAGAGTAGCGCAGCAGCCGCTTCCATCTCTCCCTGGCTGGAGCTGCTGCCGGGTCACGTGACCTCATAGAGTTCGGTGTTTTAGTTTTGGATGATATACTAACGCGAATTCTACTGTATGCTATGCTTTTCTTTAGAGAATATGAAAGCGGATGATGAACATTTTAAACAGGTCACTTACCATCCACTCAGCTCTTTTGTTGTTTTGGACACTCATTTTAAGTATAGAAATGGAGCGTTTTTTTTTGCATTTGGGGCCTTTAAATTGTGACATTGTCTTAAATCCAAAGTAATCACAATAGAACATTTTCATTTTTTTATAACGAAATAGATGTTTAAAAAAATCTAATATTTGTGTTCTTCATTAGACCAGTTTGTGTATAAGAAATTCTAGCTTTTCAGTATTATCATTTTAACATATTATTCCATTAATCAAATTTGAACCAAATATACATATATTTGAATAAGATTTACCCCTCATATGTAGCTACAGTTCTGTATGATAGGGTACAATGGGGTTAAAGGCCCTTTGGATGTAACTACTTTTATCGTGAAACACTAACTCAACAAAAACACCACAGTACTCTCCTAAACATGGTGTACTGCAACAAATTGATTGGCATAAGTGGGGAGGAATGGATTGATTGTGATGATGTGCTTTGTGGACCACATATTGACTGCTTCAATCACAATAGAGATTTATTTGTGAAATGCGCATAAATAGTTTCAAAATACCATAGTGACTAAGATTATTGTTACTGCAAGTCGCCACAATTCATCAGGCGTTAATACTCACTAAAGGGAAATTTTTAGTTCCATTAAATTCTTACAAAAAAATCGTTTTGTAAGAGAGAATGCTGCTCATAAAGCATATAACATTGTGCACTAGAGAAAGAGAGATGCATTGCATGGCGTTTGGCACAATGCCGATACACAACTGTAGGTGGGGTAGACCTTATGTATTATTCAGCTTCGTCTGAAACCGCAGCATGTGCTAGAGTACAGCCAATATCGATTGATGCTGAATGCCATTTAGCAGAGCAGATGTACCGATCACCTTAATTAATTGGCGATTCCGCAAAAGGTCTTGGGAGAGGTCTCATTCGTTTCAGGAAAAAAGATTTGCCTTTGGTTTGGTTGCTGTCCTTTTGAAAGCATTTGAAGAGTTTGCATATGACGGATTGTTTCTGTAGGCCTCGTTCCTGGCAGTTTCTCAACGCTGAGGCCTAATTTAAGTGTGCTAGATTCGAAAGCCCATTTCTCTCTCTACTTGCTATTGAAATTCAGACCAGAGAACACATGTGGAGCACTGCTGTTAGACCCTGAATGTAATTAGACTCGTCCTCAACCTCGTGGCCCTACAGTGCTATGCCAGACATCCCGCCACCCGACTTCAGAACAAATGACACACGCAGGAGGTGTTGGAAAAGAGATGACTGGTCATGATCTGGGTTAGGGATGAAAGAGTGTTCTGCACTATTAAAAATAAAGCTTTCAAAAGGGGGTTTTCACAGGGATGCCTCAGAAGCGTCATTTTGGGTTCCCCAAAAGAGCTTTCAGTGAACAGTACCATTTTTTCTTACTGTGAAAAACAATTTAGTACAATGGAAAGATTCCATGAATGTTAAAGGTTCTTCATGGAACCGTAGATGCCAATAAAGAACCTTTATTTTTAAGAGTGTGTAACCCTCTTCATGAGGGCAGTTTCTGCAGTTGCGGCTGCGTTATAATGTGCCAGACAACACGCTAGCATGCAAATGTACTTTAAAACACACATGCTCTAGATTATTACAAGCAGCCTAGCTACCAGATGTATTTTAAGTCCCAATTTCTTACTGTAATCCTACCGCTGGTCTATTTTCAAAGCACTTCTGTTTGTGTATGTAGGGTCAGAGCGTCTTTTATTTAGTGTGGATCACACGCTGACTTCCCTGACTGTATGCAGAGCTCACAGCTCCCTGTGGAACTGACATAGTTACTATTGTAGTCGCAGCTGCAATCTTGCGGAGTTCACCCTCAGATAAATCAGGAAATGGGCGTCGTCTTTTTGCTTCTTGTAGTGTATTACATTAATTCCAGTTTACTTTAAATGGTTACTGAAAATACGTAGGCTGCAATTATAATATTAGTGGCAATTTGGTTGCACGGCGAGGGAGTTGCAATGTTGTTTATGATACAGTAATTTTATTTGCCTTTCTTTGATGCGTGGTCGTCCTTCACCTCCCGCCATTCAGTTTCGCCTGTGAGAGGCACACTGAGCCAATCTGCTCACTGTCTGTCGTTTTCTCCCCCTCTCCTTTTCTTTCTCTCTCCTCACGTAACACACACACATGCACAGACTGCCACAGAGGGCCTGACGTTTAGACTCCCTTGCCATTAGCAAAGCATCATAGTTGCCATGGAAACGGCACCATGGGATTTTGCTGCTTGCTTCCCACCATACCAACTGTTGTCATCTCTTCCCAGCCAACTGGATCAGCTTTGCGATCTGGACAGGAGAATTTACACAGTAGTTTGTTTGACACTAAAGCTACTGGTGTGTAAAAGTAGTTAATATTTTAAACTAATCAAGTTAGTGCATTAAAATTAATCTTAAATCATGACCCAATTAGCGTCAAACATTTTATTTGTCCATTATCATAGGCGGAGGGTGAACCAACTCCAGGGTAAGGCTAAAAGCAGCCAAATGTATTAAACATCATAAACCCGTCTTTTTAGGCAAGAACCAGACATGGGTGTCATGTAGGCTAAAAAAAATGTTTAATGGGACTGAATTTGTATTCAACGTGATTACAATTTAAAGGGGTCGTATGATGCTGCTAAAAAGAACATTATTTTGTGTATTTGGTGTAATGAAATGTGTTTATGCGGTTTAAAGTTAAAAAAACACATTATTTTCCACATACTGTACATTATTGTTTCTCCTCTATGCCCCGCCTTTTTGAAACGCATCGATTTTTACAAAGCTCATCGGTCTGAAAAAGCGAGGTGTGCTGTGATTGGCCTGCTACCCAATGAGTTGTGATTGGCCGAATACCTCAAGCGTGAGACGGAAATGTTACGCCCCTCACATAAGGTTGATGCCGTGTCCGGCCGGAGCGACGAGACAAAAACATGAAAACCCATTACAAACAAGGCATTTGTTCGGTGCAACATGAGCAGATCTTAATTTAATGCTGCAATCGACACTATTCAAGTCCCCGTGGCCAGGGGAAGGCTAAGCCTCCGCCTATGTCCACAATGTCCACAATTTGTTGTTTTTTATATTGTTACACTTCTGTTTAAAAGTTTTGGGTTGGTAAGATTTTTTTTTTTCAGTAATATTTTGAAATATTATTATAATTTAAAATGAATTTATTCCTTTTGTGGCAAAGTTGAATTTCAGCAGTCATTACTCCAGTCTTCAGTGTCATATAATCTTTCCAAAATTAGTCTAATATGGTGATTTGATCTTTAAGAACATTTTGCATTATTATCATGTTGAAAACAGTGCTATTTAATATTCTTGTGGAAACTATTATACATTTTTCAGGATTCTTTGGTGAATAGAAAGTTCAAAAGAACAGCATTAATTTGAAATAGAAATGTAACATTAAAAACGTCCAGTTTTAACAATTTAATGCATTCTTGCTGAATAAAACTTAATTTCTTTTGGAAAAAAAAAAATCTTACTGACCCCAAACTTTTGACAGGTAGTGTATGAGTAGCAGGATTTTTAAAGGAGACCTATACCCCTAAAAGGGATGCCCCTTTTTACAATATGTAATATAAGTTGTCCCCATAAGGTGTCCCCAGAATGTGTCTGCGACGTTTCAGCTCAAAATACCCCACAGATAATTTATTATATCATTTTGTAAATGCCTATTTTGAGTGGAAGCAGAAACACACTGTTTGGTTTTGATGATCATATCTATCGTGCTGAAATCATGCGTTTTAAACCATATTAGTTTAAACTTCTGATATAGGTTTTCTGAGCACACACATCCGAAGCCTATGCACAGAAAGCGGCTGTCACATGGCATGTGAGTACTAAACTAAGTTCTCTTTCATGTCTTATTGCACTTAAACTGTCAAATGCATACAAGTTTATGTTAAAAACACACACGAGTTACAAAAACAGTCAGCTATGTCTGTGAAGGTAAACAGCTGGGAAATAAATTGCATGTTTATATTAGTTCTGTGGGGTAGCAACATTATATACAGTAAATAAATCAATAAATCCACTGCTCTCTTGTCTCCTCTGTTGGGACTCTAAATAGTGTTCTGTGCTCATCAGTGCAGCCAAAGACAGTACAGTTAGCATGCTTTGCTCAAACTTTTGCCATGGTGATAGAACTTATTGTGGCACCGTTTTGAGGTGTCTGTTTGTAGCTTAAATACACATAAGGAGCATCTCTCGGCTCCCTCTGTCTTTCTCTTTCGCTCTCTTGTGGCTGAGCTGTTGTTGTCCATTCAAAGGGATCATCTCATTATTCACATCCACTCTGCAGAATCACTAAGGTCAGGATGCTGTGCACAGTCAGCACAAACAGTCCTTGTTGGCCACAGAGACGGCAGCACAGCTCTATATCGCTCATTCAGTCTCATTCAGGACGTAACCATGCATAGAACGGTATGATATAGCACAGCGTAACACAAAAAGCATGCAAACCTTCCTTCCACAGGATCTGTAATCTCTAAGGTCAGAAGAGCACAGGGGAGCGTGAAATAGCACAGTGCAGGTAGCCTATAGGATCAATTTGTTTGTCTGTAGAACTAAAAAACAATACAGAAGCAGATAAAAAATCAGGCCCTCACAATCGGATAAGCCGCATAATCAATTAATTGATTGTTTACTGTACATTTATATTTCAGAGATCCAGCAGATGTGACAGTAGCTAATGAATATGCGAACAAAGCCATGGTAATCTTCTTTACCTCCTACTGTAAGACTGATCTCTTGCTTTAATGAAAGTGCCTGCATTAACCTGTGACAGTGCTGCATCATCGTTCAACACTGAGAGCAGGAGATGTGTGCTCTCTGCCTCTACTACAGTTGAGTTAAAGGCCTTGTAAAATGTAAATTGTAGTTTGTGGCTTTTAGTGCATGTATATTAGATTTGAGGTTGTGTGTATGCTAGTATTCTCTGAAACATTGAGAAAATACACTTTTAAGAGATGTACCCTACACCACTTAAAATTGTGGGATGTTTTCGAAAGCAGTCTCTTATGCTAAACAAGGCTGCATTTATTTGACCAAAAATACAGAAAACTCTTGTTAAACATTAGTACAATTTAAAAAACGGTTTCTATTTTAATATTTTTTTTAGAATGTAATTTATTCATGGGATGCAAAGCTGAATTTTCAGCATCATTACTCCAGTCTTCAGTGTTACACGATCCTTCAGAAATTATTCTGATATTATGATTTGGTGCTTATGGAACGTCTCTTATTATTATCAGTGTTGAACATGGTTATGCTGGTTAATATTTTTATGGAAACCATGATACGTTTTTTTCAGGATTTTTGATTAATTCAAAGTTCAAAAGAACAGCATTTATTTGAAATAAAATATTTTGCAACATTTTAAGTGCATTTACGGTCACTGTCAATTTAATTTGTCTCTAGCCTGAATAAAAGTATTAATAAAAAAACAACAACCAACCAACAAACAAACATTTGAACAGCTGTGTATGCATTTAAAATTTCTTCGGAAAACTGCATCAAAAATATCGTTGGCTCATCCTACACTACAAAGAGATTTGTCCAATCAGATGTTCCCTGAAATGAAAACATTCCTCCCCATTAAATAGTAAATCTGTTTTAACGACGTATGACGTAACTAGAAGCTATTGTTGTAACAATATATCTGTCCTTCAATATGCCCAAATTTACTGTTTAAATGTAAATAGCTTGAGCTTGAATTGTAACATCTGTCTTTGTGAAGACCTTGAGACGGGAATTTTATTAAACCTGGCAGTTTCATTAGAGCCAAAATGCATACAGGCAGGGTTTAGCTCCTGGCATTCGTCATCATTGACTTCAATCATTAGTTATGTAGATGGAAGTGATCCATACTTTCAGTCTGACATGAAGAATGCTTTGTGAGCAATGTATAATGATAGATTGCATTCATAACAAGGTGCAAGGGCCACTCTTTTCTTGAACAGAAGTGCTTTATAAATCGTATTCAGGCACACAATTCATCGCTTGGCAGTTCTGTGAAGAATTTTATATATGCAGTAAGTCAGATAATCAGTACTGTGAGTTTTGATGTAAAAATGATCAGTCCAAGTACAAGCAGAAGGATTGCTTTGTATCGCCAGTGCATTGCTAGATAGAAAATTATTTGGGTTTACCTAAATAAACATCAGAGCTCAACATGTCTGAAGTATGTGTGGTAACCCCTATACTGTAATCAGCATTAAAATGCATTCACAAAAAGTTTGTTGATGAACACACACACAAAGTCATGGTTTCTGTCGTGTCTGTAAAGATATGCATAGCATCACTCAGTATGTGTCTGATTTGTTGGGAAGGACGAGGCTGAGCATCGACGGGTCTCACAGCTTGCTGTGTCCATATTTTATCCTCGGGCAGATGGACATAAAGCAAGGACACAGGCATTGATTAAAATCATGTTACACTACATGACCATGCCTGATGTGCAGATTTACTACAATATTTATTACCTTGAGCTATAACATTTTTATTGGTTGTAGTTCAATGACTGTTGTATGCACTTCCCATGATCCCATTTTCCTTTAGGTGTGATATATGTGGTATATATATTTTATATGAACTCTTTCTCTGTTATGAGCTGTTTTTATATGAACTGTTTTCCCTCAAAACCTCACCACCATCATGCTTATTTTGACATGTTTCCTGTTAAAGCAATGTCCTGTTAGCCACCCATGGTGAACACGACTGGGGGCTTTTAGCACTTCCTGTCCACACCATGGTCGCTGACATTTGCATCCAACGTTTTCTCAGAAGCTGAACTATTAGTGGTGTCACAGCTCTGCACTGTAATGTTTTTGCCAAATGTGTGCTATTTCGAGATTTTGCTGTGCCTTGTTTTTTGTCGCTGTCCCATATTAATATGGAACAGATGGGGTTTATAATTTTTTTGTCACATTGTGCCTGAATATGACGTTATGTTAAGGGTGATTCACCAAGGATGATAACTATAACCACAAAGTTTTAATAATCTTTCTAATTCAAGTCCACACCACAACTATACCGATAACGAAACAGTGGAATAATAACATTGGAATCACTTTCAGAATTATTTTTTCCAGCTGATGAATGATAAAATCAGTGAAAGAAGCATCCATTTGATCTTAAATAGCTCACTTATAATTGGTGTGGATGTGAATGTAGTTATCGTTATAGTTATCGTTCTTAGTGTGAATGTGCCTTTGGGCTAGATCAGTCTCAGTTTTCAGCTTCTTTTAGCACATTTTACCACATGTTCCCTTAACTTCAGTGCAGAAAATGCTAAAAATGTCAGCAGATTCCTCCTCGGTCTGGGCTAGATACACAAACATCATCCTTACTCCTTTCCCACGGTTTTCATCTTGACCTTTTGTTTGGATTTTAAACGGCTGCCACGTTCCACTTGATAAGGTGGCAACTTGGGCAGTACCCCCTTTCATAAGAGCTTTTCATATTGAGAGGCCGTTATGAAAGAAGAGGGTTTAAGAAAAGAACTGTAGCGTAATTCTAGATCATCCCCCTGCCAATTTTGGAGCCAGTGTCCCATTGTGACGTGGTTCAGGCAGTGCTTCAGTGTCCTTTACGAAGCTTCATTGGCGCAACTATATCTCTGCTAATGAGAGTCTCTAGGAATGTTATCTGTATGCTATTGCATACAAAACAGATAAGTTGGTATTGTCTATCGTCAAGCTTCTCCACGCTGGGAATGTTTCTCTCCAGAATCCCTGATCTTTCTGGATGAAAGCCTAGAATCTGACACTGAAGTTAGATTTTGGAGTTGGAGACCATCATAAATTCACTTGTGATACTTTGACGGCAGCAGAATTCAAACCTCAGCGTAAGTGAAACATGTACCATATGGAGCGTATTTCAACTGAATCATTCCACACTTCTTTGTTGCTGACAGCTGTCCATTGGAAAATAAAGTTAGTCAAATGCTACACAGCCATTACTGTTATGTGTACCTTTATTTAGTCTGCATCTCCATTGGTAGTTATTTTGCCTTCCTTTACTGGTTTGATGACGTGATGTTAGGTTTTGAGGTTTAGCACACAAATCAAAGGTGAATAAATCCGAAAGGTTTTCTGTCTGTGAAAGTTATGTATGGCAATCTATATATTATAATTAGACTGTAAGCTATACATCAGGCAAGGTGTTTCTTCATGGTTCCCCTGGGAGTGTTTGTTGCAAGGTCAGAACTGATTCAGAGACCAGACAATATGATGGTAAAGAACAGACCTGTTTGAACATTTGTATAGTTGAACTATTTTTTGCTAAAGGCAATGTAATGGGTTGTATATACACTCTGTGTACCACTTGGCACCCAATTTCTTTGTGAATAATCAGAATCTCTTTTTGGCTAGACACAAGGCACAAATGTTTGGAGTAAGCTTTAAAAAACAATCATAAAATAAAATGACAAACTGAATAGAATGGAATGATTCTGACACTTGAGTAGACAGTCTTTGTCATGCCATTTCTCTGAACATCTGATAAACAAACTCCTGCTTCTGCTGAAATGATTGAAATTGAAAATAGATTTGATGGTTTTCAGTGGCAAATCAGTTTAGTTTGGGAACAATAATAGGAAAAACAAATACAAATGCTTATATCATTGCTATAGCTGTTCACGTTTTCATTTTTAATTTAACTGCTGTTGCACTGTGAATGAAACATAACAGGGGTTGGTTGTTTTGCAAGTTGTTATTTTCCAGGTTGAATGTGGGAATGCAAAACTGCAGTGTCACAATCAAATCTCCAGATAAGTTGGATAAAACTCTTTCTTGTCCCAGATAGTGAACAAAGTTGACACTATTTAGCTCAGACATTCAGTTTTGGCAGGAATGTCATGTACTTCCACACATTACAAGCCTCTTAGAAGCTGTGATCGGCAGGTATGAGTCGGATAAGCTGTTCTGCACCAAATGAGATGTTCTTGAGAAGAAAATCAGAGCTCAGAATACACTTTAGCTGTAAACAACTCACAAAATTGCAGCTTTATGCTCAAAGCTGCTGTTTTTTTAAATCAAAATTAAACAATAATATTGTGAAATATTGATACAATTTAATTGTAATTTCTATATATAATATATTTTAAAATGTAATTTATTCCTGTCATGATAAAGCTGAATTTTAACGCCAGTTTTTAGTGTCACATGATTCTTAAGAAATGATTCTAATATGCTGATTTGCTGAAGAAACATTTTTTTCCAAATTTCTTTATTAAAATCCCCTAATTAATTTTTTTTTTTTTTTTTTAATAGAAAGTTGAAAAG
>NW_015539902.1:1924902-1936379 GCF_001515605.1 Sinocyclocheilus anshuiensis
CACACACACACATATATATATATATATATATATGCTTTCAAGTCAGTAAGCCTTTACTGTCACTTTTGATCAATTTAATGCATCCTTGTTGAATAAAAAATCTTAGCTTATCATTTAGGATGTCCATTTTGCTTATATATATATGAAAGAAATTCTCTTTCAGCTATTGCTGTAAATTATACAAGGACCTTCTAACTTAATCAATGATTTCAATGAGTAAAGGTGTCTTTTTGAATTAATTATTAAAAGGACTGTATCAAAAAGTCATTTGTTCATGAATCAGACTACACTAGCTTGTGAATTGAACACACTTAATACCACTGTGAGCATCTTGTAATTTTAATTATTGGTTTCAAGATTGTTAAAATGAATCACAATTAATCAGAAAATGAATATTTTTACCCAACTGTAATCTCAAAGCTCTACAGCATCTAACAAACCACACCCTCCTTTTCAGACACCCCACCAAAACAACAAACGCCTTTTTCTCTCTCCTCTAGGATACACACATCTACCTCTCTTACTACATTAACACAAAGGCATTTGATACAAATAGTCTCGTTTTTCTATCTCTTGTGAGTGTATGTATTGTTTGTGTAATATCAAACACATCAGCGTAGGCACGCACGACTAGATGCCCATCTCCTCAGAAGTATTGCTAAAAGGTCATATTTCTTTAATTCAATGCTTTTCAAAAAAAGAGGTTAATTTCTCCATCAGCCTGTTCCAGACCGCAACGGATCTATTATAGAAAAGGGCAGCAAGGAAAAAATATGCTTTTAAGTCCCTTTGTCAAACTGCTCAAGGAGAAGTGCTCACATTCATGTGTCTAGATGCTTGCGCTGCTGGTAGAGGGATTTCTGTGTTTCACACCTAACCAGTGGCACATTTACACAATAAATGACAAGCGTGTGTATAGGGAGATGCTATCGGAGAGAGAATCCAGGCACTCAGGTTCATTGTGTGTTCTCCACACGTATGTAAACGCAAAGTATGTGTCTCTGTTTGGGAACGAGACCCGGGTGAGGGGCGGTAACACGCCTGCTCTGATCATGCACACACTCCGTCTTTCTGCTGCAAAGAGTTTCACTGATACTAGAGTCTGGGTCGGTCTCACACACACACACACACACACACTGCCTTTTTATACTGCAGCCAATTGCATTCAGATTTTTTGCTCCACCCGCCCCAACCCCCCACCACACACACACACACACACACACACACACACACACACACACACACTAGGGCCGCACAATTAATCGAATTTCTAATCACAATTACAATTATGGATGCCACAATTACGTAATCGTTCAAAGCGGCAATTAATCGTTCAAAGTCCACTTATGTTATTCTGTGCTTAAGATGCTTCTTTTTGTTTTCTTTCTACATGTTATCTTAAGGGTTTTTCCATTTTTTTATTTTAGTTTTAGTATAACACTATAATACCATTTATATTTTTACTTTTTTTATAATTTAAAGAAGAAACCAATCCGATAAGCGGCAATTACTCGTTCAAAGTCCACTTATGTTATTCTGCACGATTAAGATGTTTTTTTCTTTCTACATGTTATCGCAAGGGGTTTTCCATTGTTTTAGTTTTAGTGTAACATTATAATACCATTCATATTTTATATGTATTTTTATATATATTTTATAGAGTGTTTTCAGCTTGTTTATTTTCATCTAAAAATACGCCATGCAGTTGCATCAAACAATGGTATAAACATCATTCAATGTAAATTGTGATAATCGTAATTAATAATCGCAATTACAATTTCAAGGGAATAATCGACAATTATGATTTTTCTCATAATCGTGCAGCCCTAACACACACACACACACACGCACAGTACATCTTTCCTGTACTTGGTGAGAGTCATATGAAATTCATGTTGGCCTAGTTTTTTGCCTGCCCGCTGCCTGCACCCGCTAAAAGCAGCATGGTATGCTATGTGGACAGAATTAAACAGGCTCCAATGATGTTTCACCCCGGCTGATATTTTTGTTTTCATCTAAAGACTGGTTTATGGGGGTCTATGTGACTGTGTTAGCCTGAAAAATATTATGTTAGAAAAAATATAAATGCTTTCTGCAGATGGAATTGATCTGTTTAGTAAAGTGGTTCGAAATGAGTGTAGTGTATTATCTAGGTCATTCAAACTTGAGGTAAATAGTCATCCAATACAGTACAATGAAGCTTATATTCTTTTCTGAGGTGCAATTTAGTGGATCTTGCAAGAATTTAACCCACAATACTTTTGGGTAATATCTAAGATAAGTGAACTACAGTGCTTATTGACAGGACTTGGGAATTGCAGGAAATTGGTCAATTTTATGCAGTTTTTTGGGCAGCAATTTTTTTTAGCTCTGCAATTGATAAAGCCTGTTTAAGAACTTTATAGGACAGATATCATGACACAATCACAATTGAATCTTTTGAATATCAGATCTTTTCAAGATTTGTAAAGTTACAAGATAGCACCAACAGTTTGCATAGCAGGTATTTATAAATTAGACAAAATAAAAATTGGGCCGTTTCTGTTTGATTTCTGCTGTTCCATTGTGTTACTATGATGTGATACTTAAAAAACACATTATAATATGGAACAATCCATCTATTTTCTGTGAATTGCTGCAGGAAATGAGTTAGCAATTTTGCACATTCGGTTCACATTGCGCTTCATCCTGAAGTTTATGGATTTTTTGAGTAGGTTTTTGTTAAATGCCTGAATTAATGTCTATGGTTAACAACAACAAAACATTTAATTTATTTTACAACATAAAAACATCAGTAATAACCAACTTGTGATTTTATTTTTTACGCTTTTAAGCATCTTGAAAAAAGTGGTTGCTAACAAGTGACTGTAAGTATGTTTATACTCACACTCTTGCAAACTTAAACTTTCCAACTTGTAGATTTTAAAGATTGAAAGAGTTGTTGGAAACTTAGTGATGGTGACCATAGATTGTATATAGACTAACTTTAGTTTTTACATATAAATTCATTCATCTTCACTATTCATAAAAGTTATGTTAATTTGTGAAGATTGCCTTATAAAATCATAGAGTTCTTCAGGTCACAGAGTTTATTTTCTGTAATAATCCAAAGATTAATAGAAAATGCTATTGGCTTTTTTGTGGAGGGAACCAAAGTGATGCTAACTTACGGGTTGGCCTACAAAAATACATCATGAATTTATGTCTTTCCCTCTTTTTTTCCCCTCTTTGGCCACATGCTGTTTTTCTTTTTTGTAATTCTCCCCCCTTCAGTTGGGGGGGAAGTTGGACCAACCCTCTAAATTCCCCTTCAGAGTTCATGCAAATCCCCCTTGACCGCCACAAGGTCTCGCAGTGGGCTCCAGCTCAGTCTGGCCCGGTAAAATCTTGCGCCAGTGAAGAGTCTGTCCTCCAATATGCCCTCTGGCGTATTTGGCGCTCTGACTCACTCTTCGTCTGGCATTAGACTGAAAAAGGGAGGGCAGTAGAGAGACACAGAAAGGGGAGGGTTTAGGAGAGAGAACAAGTGTGAGGAACAGAGGCAGCGGAGGAGAGGAAAGGCTTTCAGACTCTTGTTTCCAGCACCACAGAGCCATTGTGCTGCATGCTGGGGGAATAAACCGCTCAAGAGGGTTATTTAGGACCCACATTAGGTTGGTTCTGGTGTGGAGAGCACAGGCCTGTGGGTAGGAAGGGAAAGATAAGCCAGACAAGAGGATTTGAGTCTGCTTTGTGGGCTGGAACGCTGATCTTTGACTCATTATCACTTGGTACATTTGAAGTGTCACTACATTTGCTGGGGATTCGTGGTCATGTTTTCACCCCATTGAATGGACGACTCACAAAAAAGTAGATTTGTTGAGTCAGTTCCTAGCACAAGCTTTATTTTGGTATTTTTGCGACTGTAGGTGTAGTAGAGATAGATTTGAACCTCTGTTGCTTGAAAAAGCACCTTCGCTTAGCGTCTCAGAGCACCCAGGTGCTTAGCCTCCTTGATAACTGCATTATTAACTGTTATAAATGAGAAAGAAATAATGCGTGATCATTTTTATGCTTTTGATATTAACGCAAGACTGGTTTTCGGTTTGAATTATTCGCTGTCAACAGCGGTGAATGTCCTCTGATACAGTTTTATGCAGATTTTCGTCGGTCATGTTCCTTGATTCACCTCAATTTGTTCTGTCTTCCTGTCTTCACTCACTACAAACCAACCTAGCATTTAATTCCACGTCGATTAAGGGTAGAAAGTGTTGTTGCAGGGGTCTGGATTTTCATAGCAGCCCTGACTGCCCGCGGGTATCTGATCTATAGTCTTGGGTAGGGTTGTGACGGTGAGGAAATTTTCCCACCGGTTAATCGACGTGTGACAACAATGATAATACCGGTATCACCGTGGGGGCAGGGGCGTTTCCGCTTGTCCTCCGGTTTTAAATAGCTTGCAAAAGCGGCGTGCGCATTTTACTTTCACTTTCAAATAGCGGCAATTCAGCCTATATATAAAACATAGAAATTTTTATTAACAAAACGAATAAAAATACACCATGCTATAGGGCAGGCTGTGCCTAATATAAAATAACAAATAACTTACATAAAGTTTAAATAGGTAGCCTATACAAAACTGGAAATAAGTAAACATGTATAAAATATAACCAAATAAAGTTATATTTAATATATATAATAAGAAATGTAGAAAGTTTATCAGCAAAATTAATAAGAAAGCTTGGAGGCACGGCATACACCTTGATGTCAAATAAAATAAATAAATTACACAAAGTTTAAATAAAGTAAAACACTGTGGAACCAATTAAATAAGAAACGAATGTTTAAAAAAACTCCGAAAATCACCTTAGATAAACGGCAAAAGTCAACAGGGTTTTCAAAATCCGAAATACTGCCAAACAGGCGCTTTTGCATTTAGTTTTGAAACTAAATCATCCGCGATCGTCTTGTCTGTCTCACCCCACTCTTCTTGTCAGTCAGCTCGACTCACTCTTTTAATTGTAGTGTCTGTTCTTTTACTGAACTAAATGATTTTTATTATTATAAAAAACGACGGTGGGGGTCGGTGCCGCGGTGGGCAAGTGACGTAACCGGTGTTGCGGCTTAACACCGGTATCACCGTCAGCACCGTCTATCGCGGCAAGCCTAGTCTTGGGTAAGCATATTACAGAAAAAATGTTATGTTCAGCTTGTTTTCTTGTTCAGAAAATGTGTAGGGCTCACATCGAGCCCATATTGCAGATCTTCAAACACACCAGTGTGGCTCCCAAGAAGGACGATTTCTGGCAAACACATTTGGCGGAAGTACAATCTCTCGCTTTGTGACTCTTAGTGTTCAGTTTTTCATTCCAAGATTAGGATGTAAAACACAAAGATATGCCTGAAAATCTGGCCTAATGTCAAACATGCAGTTGATGGTATTTCTTTTTTGTGTTTTTTTTATTTTTAACATGCAGATTGGATTTCAAGGTCACTTAGACCACAGTGTTGTTGGCTAAAATTATTCAATTAAATTTTATGTTAGTTGCAAAGTCAACATTTCTAATTTTCATTTAAGTATTCGATTTATTAAATCTAAGCTGCAATAATAAATAATAATAATAATAAATTCATAGTAATAGCTAAATAGAAATAGAAAAAAACTAACTAACACAAAATTACAAAAGCACGATTCTTTCAGTTAGACAACAAAAAATTACTAAAACTTGATAACTCAATTAATAATCACTAGTAATGAACGAGAAAGAAATAATGCATTATATTTTTTATGCTATTGCCATTAATACAAGACTGGTTTTTAGTCTAAATTATTAGCTAAATAAAAAATAGAAAAAGTGCTGTCAAATCGATTAATTGTGATTAATCGCATCCAAAATAACAGTTTGTGTTTACATAATATCTGTGTGTGTACTGTGTATTTTGTATAATTTTATCCATATATAAATATACACACATACATGCATTTATCTAACAAATATATGTAATATATATATATTTATATTCATATATAACAAGTCATATATAAATATGAATATATGTGTACATGTTTGTGTGTATTTACAGGTGCATCTCAATAAATTATAATGTCGTGGAAAAGTTCATTTATTTCAGTCATAAATATACACAGTACACACATGTATTATGTAAGCAGAAACTGTTGTTTTGTTTTGTTTTTTGGATGTGATTAATCGCAATGAATCAATTTGACAGTACTAAAAATTACAAAAGCAGATTATTTTACTAAGAAAATTACTAAAACCTAAACTAAAATGATGAAAAATATAAAAATAACAGCTAATTAAAATATAAAAAAACTATAATAGTCAAGTCAAGTCAAGTCACCTTTATTTATATAGCACTTTTAACAATACAGATTGTGTCAAGACGACAAAGAATTAACTTGACGGAGCTCAAACTCAAAACACACGGCAGCAACAAACAGGAAGTGACGTTGTGTGACGTTGTAATAGTTCATAAATAATAACACTGTTTAGATGTTATTTTTCATGTCCAAACAAGACCTATTTATACGGTTGCCAAAGCTGTTTATTTAAACAGTAAAACATCTGTTTGTATATAGGCTAAATTTAAACCCATGTTTATCCCATGCCACTGGTCAGTCAAAAGTGGGAAAATGCATGTTGCTTGCTCAAGAAAACATTGGTTTGGAGACACAGATTTTACACTAAAATCTATTTAAGTTATGGAAGGCTAATATGGTACAGTATTTATGAGTGTTATATAACTGTTTCTCAACTGGTGGATTGTGACCCAAAGACATTTCCTCTATATTGTTGACGCTGACTCTAAAGGTCTGGAGTTTTTTGATGTATTATGAATGTTTTGTGTGCAGTTAAATATGCTGTCTACACTGGCGAAGGTCGATAGGACAAAGTTCTTGCTTGAGCATTGAGTTTGTGTATGTGAGAGAGACTGAGAGCTTTTCAGAGCCCTCAAGTGTCCTTTTAAAGTTGTGTAACGTCCTTTGTGTGGCGGTTACTGGTGTCTGTTTTTTATTGATGGTTAACGCAATGGGCACAGCGTGATCCAGCTCACCTCATTAGTGGAAGCTAATGGCTTTTCTGTCATTAATTAATATTATATTGTTCTTTATTTGCGTTTAATATGACACAATGCCATAAATGTATTTTCAAAGGCCATTCCTATGAATCATTCGTACTTTGCATGTGTCGTTATGAATATATACATCAATTGGTTTTATACTGAAGTAGATACACTGACATTTAAGGTGAATTGAGTGATTCTGATGGTTTGGCTTTCTGAATGGGTTATGGCATGCGGTGTGCAGGATCCAGGGTCAAAGGTCAAGCCCTTGCCTCATGCAGCCTTAGCAGTCTTGTGATGCTGGATTACACAAGCTTACCCGATTGTTGTTTTTCACAAGTGGGTATTGTTTGTCAGGCCATGTGTTCAAGGTACTGTGCTGGGGAACGGAAGTTAGAAGAAAAGAAATAAAAGGTCAGGAAGGTAGAAGAAGCTTAAGTCGACCTTGACAGAATAAAGACAACGTGCGAGTTTTCAGAGCATTGAGGTGTGTAATACGGATGTACTGGTGAAAACACTATTTAAAATACGCAAATTGATTTTCCTTTGTGGCTTTGCCTGCTGTAAGCACCAATGAGAGATACTTTCCTACTGAATCTACATTTAACCATTACATCTGAATGCGTGATAATTGCTGGTGTGCCGGTGTGGATTACGTGACTTTGAGGTGTTGAGAGATGATTGTGTGTGCTGTCAGCTGCATCCGAGTGTGGCAGTATTTCAGTTCTTATTGGTCTATTTGGTCCTTGTTAGAGTAATGCATCCCAGCGGGTGAGATTCTAGCAAAGCACTATGAGAAACATGGTAGTTTATCAGACTGGTATCAATGTGTCCCTGTGACCTCTGTGCTGGCAGAGCATATTTTCTTATTTTCGAGAAGCTGAAGAAGAATAAAGCTTCTCTGCTCATTCTGTCACTGATTCAACCATCATAATATAAGACATAATTGACAATAAATAAAAATTGTATGAGTTACCTATTGATAATAAATCAGCATGATTTCTGAAAGATCTGGAGTAATGATGCTGAAAATTCAGCTTTACATCACAGGAATAAATTATATTTTAAAGTATATTAAAATATTAAACCATTATTTTAAATTGCAAATGTTACTTAATGTTATGTTATATAACAGTAAATTATTACTCTTTTTCTCCTGTATGTTTGATCAAATAAATGCAGCCTTGATGAGCATATGATACTTCTTTAAAAAACATTAAAAAGCAAACTGATTTTCTCTCTCTCTCTAATGCACTGGTAAAAATACCTATTTAGAATATAAATAGTAATATGATTAAACAACCTAACCTTTCTTTTGGAAAAAATTGCATTAATAAAATCATCATTTAAAAATGTAATTTAACATTATTAAATATTAGGGGTGTGACGATATCCTCGTGCAGACCTTTCAGATATATCTGCATTACACTGGCTCGTTCACAAGTGGTGGTATGTAAGATATTTTGTGTTCACATCAGGCAAGTGGCCGCATGATAAGCGGGAAAATTACGCAGTGTAGTCTTTATCCAGTCATAAAAACAGAATTCAGTTTTACGTGGAATGTCACGGAATTTGTCAAATTTTTAATTAATTAATCAAAAGTAGGTCATTACACTTAAATCAAATCACGATATGGACTAGTATCTGTAAATATTAAGCCGCAAAAGTCGATTTAAATATGAATCCTGCATGTTCTGCCTGTCTCTGTTTATGAATGGCGCAGACACGCTGTTTAGTTTACTACACACATACTGAAGAGCGCGTGACACTCGCGGTGATTTCAGCGTCTGCCGTCTCACTAAATGAGGACGTAAACACATGAACAGCATCTCCAGAACTGCTCTGAGAGTCACTTCATGAGCATTTTAGCGTTTGATTTGAGTAAAACTAGCATAATATCTCATACACAGAACTGTAAAAGTATTCATGGCAACCCGTCAAAATAAAAGTCCGGTTTGATTTGAAGACATTGTGCCTATAACTATTTTTCAGTAGAATGTACATAGCCTACTACTACTACTAAAATGAAACAAACATTATTTTTTAAGGAATAATCACACAAAACATTTCTTCCATGTTTTAATTTTAATAGTAAATCCCCTTTGTTTGCCAAAAAACTTGTTTGCTTAATTTTCAATAATTAAAAGGTAAATGATAAATTAAATTAATGTTTTATGCCTTCATTTGATAACCAGAAAAAATATAAATATACAACACAGAATTTCTGAGGGGAAAAAAAATTCATACGGCTACTTTAAGAAAAAAATGAATAAATTAAGTTGTTTTATGCATTCAAATAATTAGACATGCTAAAACACAGAATTTGGTAACAATAAAAAATATAAATAATATGGTGAGAAAAAATAAAACATTTCATAGGGCCCTAAACGTAATTTTTGTTAAACTTTTAATAAATTGATGTGAAAATTTATAAGTTTCATGATTTTAATTAATAAGAATAAAAGACTATTTTTCCCTATGTATTTCATCATTGAGGATTTCTTTAAAAAAGTCTAAAAATCTTGTCTCGTCTCGTTCTCGTGAACCCAGTCTCGTGTCTCGTCTCGTCACACCCCTATTAAATATTAGTATTTTAATTTAATTTTTATTGATTTTATTAATACATGAATAACAACAACAACAAATAAATAAGTAGATAAATTAAATAATAATAATAATTAGTAGTAGTAGTAGTAGTAGTAGTATTATTCAAAAGAAAGGCTTAGGTTTTTTTTTTTCCCCCAAACCTTTTGTAATGTAACATTTGTGAATACAAAATATGAGTTTCAAATGGATACTGATTATTTTTCTGGTGCGGTAGCAGAGATGCTTTGCGGACATTTATTCACCAGCATTTCCTCTTTCTCTGTCCATCATAGTCATCTTCAGTGGGAAATATTTACAGATGCTGTTTGGGTGTTGTTTATGTCCTCCTAATTTCTTTTTCCAAGCAGCATGAAATTGTTTTGATATGCTTTTTTTGTGCTCCCTAAAAAAACCTCCCTTTGAAACGACAGGAAGCAACATTACAAAGCTCTTGACTCATTTGAGCTAATATACCTGCGCTTCGGCTTTTAATAGCATAATAGCCCCGCTCACCTGTTTCCATAGGAACCCGGAGATGTCCTCCCACTGTGCAATAACCTTCATTTACTGTGGTTTCTGAGGCTCTGATGGTGGTCGGCTTGTACTGCTGTCAAGCGCTCAGACAAATATTACTTGAGTCTCAGAGTCAGGGCAGTAATGTTAGTATGTGCGTGTATTCATATATTACACTCAGTCTGTGTGCTTGTGATACAACAAGCAAAGGAAAAAAGGACCTTGATTTTCGGTCCTACAGCTTTCGATGTCCCACAGTCATGGCTGGACTGATGCCAGTGTGTTTTTTTATTGATCCAGAGCTGTGTGGCTGTGCCCTTGAGGTCCTTCGGCTCAGCCAGTAGGGACTCATTCTTGCTGCTCAGAATCAGAGTGGCTTTATTGTCATTTCAACGATATACAGCATGTACACAGTGAAACGAAGCACTGTTCCTGAAGTAACACGGTGCTACATAAAAACAATACCAGACTACAAAACTGGACAAGACAAACACTGATTAAAGCTATAGTCTGTAACTTTTGGCGCTCTAGTGGTTAATAAACAGAACTGCGTGCGTCTTGCGGAAGAACATTGTAGCCGGAGCTACTTCTCTCTATTTATGTCTATGACGAATCACGCAGGTACTGGGCTACGCCGCAGCGGTACCTACCCGAACCAGTCTAAATATTCAGAATATAAACACTTATTATAGGTGTACCGTAGTGATTCAGCACAAGCCAAAAACACTGTTTGGAAAATGGATTCATGGTGTAATCGCTTAATATAGAAATTTTGTAAATTTTGAACACAAAAAAGTTACGGACTGCAGCTTTACAGTTTTTCTCAGTCGCTTTGGTGCATTTCTCGAATAATCCTTAATATTTGCAAAGAAGTATGTGCATTTCTCAAAACAATTCGTACAAACAGCACCACACAATGGATTACCTGCAAAAGCCTGTAACTTACTCAAAATCTTTAGTTAATCTCTCAAAAGTAAGTATTTATGTCAATGAACATATCAGTGCCGTCAGAATGAAAAGTCCTTGTGTCATTGTTCACAAACAATATAGTCAAAATGCTTAGTCATGTTGTCAATATAACAGTGCATTCTATTAGTATTACCTGATGTAAACTATGGCAATAGTTTGGATGACAGTTACTGTATTGAAATGCAGAAGGTTGCACTTCTTATGTATGCCATATATCCATTTCAAAAGTACAAATTTACACATTACAGGGCTGTACATTAACTTTTTTTTCACATAGCACTGGTGCTACAGAGGTTGAAAGTTTTGTAGCACAGGCCAAAAAGTTGTAGCACAAGTATAAAACA
>NW_015539902.1:1936576-1939925 GCF_001515605.1 Sinocyclocheilus anshuiensis
GCGTGCCAGTCTGTCGGCCTACAGATTTTCATCTACATCACAACGAATATATTTGCAACGTGGAATTGGAGTCATGTGAACCATCTCACAACTTCATATATGTGGCTGAGGCTGGCTTCAACCTGACCAAAAGCAGAAGGCGTGGTTGAAATGTCATCGGCCACAGAGCTGTTGATTTACCAGGCCAACGGGGAGGAAATATCCATAGTCAGAATTTGAAACTCTTGTGTTGTCCTCTGTCTATATATGCTTACCAATTGAAGGTTCATGAGATGTACCTTTGAGCTATTTCAGAGAACTGGTTTATCATTAGCTGATCTACATTTTCTTCATTAGTGAAAGTCAAGATTCCCCTGCACAATTCATGACAAATTTACACAAAGTCTAATAGAAATGTGTAGAAAATGCTTGAAAGTTTTCAAACTAGATCAACCATTTTGCATTTAATGACTTATACGATGAACTAATGACTAGATGTTTTGGGGGGTAAGACTGTTACAAAACACCCAAAACATCTAGTCATTAGTTCATCATATAAGTCATTAAATGCAAAATGGTTGATCTAGTTGTCATAAACTAGATGCACCTTTGAGCAATTTCAGAGAACTGGTTTATCATTAGCTGATCTACATTCTCTTCATTAGTGAAAGTAAAGATTCACCTGCGCAATTCATGGCACATTTACAATAGAAATGTGTAGAAAAAAATGCTTGACAGTTTATGACAACTAGATCAACCATTTTGCATTTAATGACTTATAAGATGACCTAATGCCTAGAGGTTTTGGGGTGTAAGACTGTTGCACAGAGATCTATATAGTACATTTTGAGCAACATGACATTAGTAACTGATAATGTAGGAAACCGCAGACAAATGTACATAATTAACTGCATGAATGTACCAAAGCAATCGCAACTTGTTCAAAAGAATGAGAAACTGCTTTTATGATGTGCACAATTGACTAGATGATGTGGAGGTTGAACAAGTAGTTTTGAGAATTTTAATTTCTGATCTGAGAAATGCACCAAAGCTACTGAGAAAAACTGTAAATTAGATTAAACTGCTAAACATTTAAAGGTGACATATCATACAGATCTGACTTTTTCCATGTTTAAGTGCTATAATCGGGTCCCCGGTGCATCTACCAACCCAGAAAACATTAAAAAGAACAACCAAGTAAATGTTTTGCTTAACCTTTCTCCGCAAGCAAAATGAGCATGTCAGATTTCGCTCCCCCTGTGACATAGAAAGGGGATCTTATTATAATATTACTGCCCCTTAATCTGCAAGTTTCCACCCATGGCGCTGCCATTGTGTTTTCACAAGCGACAACGGTGTACCAGTTCTAACACCATGGCGAAAGTTCGAGCAAAGCATGTTAACTGTTCTGTCTTTGGCTGCACTGATGAGCACAGAAGACTGTTTAGAGTCCCAACAGAGGAGACGAGAGCAGTGGATTTATTGATTTATTTACTGTATATAATGCTGCTGCCACATATATGTGATTTCTTTCCCAGCTGTTTACCTTCACAGACATAGCTGACTGTTTTTGTAACTCGTGTGTGTTTTTAACATAACCAAGTGTGTATTTGACAGTTTGTGCAATAAGATATGAAAGAGATTAGTTTAGTACTCACATGCCATGTGACAGCCGCTTTCTGTGCGTTTGCTTCGGATGTGTGTGCTCAGACAACTGTATATCAGAAGTTTAAACTGATATGGCTTTAAAACGCATGATTTCAGCACACTAGACATGATAATCAAAACCAAACAGATGTTTTTTTAGCAGAGTATCTGAGGAACGAGCTGTAAAGGCACAGCCCAATTCTGGAAAAGGGGGCGGGGAGCAGCAGCTCATTTGCATTTAAAGATACAGGCACAATAACAGTGTGTTTCCGCTTTCATTCAAAATAGGCATTTTCAAAATGATATAAAAATGATCTGTGGGGTATTTTGAGCTGAAACTTCACAGACAGTTTCTGGGGACACCTGAGACTTATATTACATATTGTAAAAAGTGGCATAATAGGTCTCCTTTAAATAGAAAGGACTAGAACTAAGAACTAAATTAGGTAAACAACAACTGCTCACCACAGTCTGTGCTGCTGCCAGCCCTGTGTTACAGGCCTCTGCCAATCAGCGTGCCACTTGAGTTAAAAAGCGGTTTGGTCTTCGCTTCCTAGAGTCCTTTTTATTAAGTGTTCCTTAAAACCCATTGTTAAAGAAAATACTGCTGCATTGTAATTACTCTGCAAGTGTGTGAGTTGTTACGTTTCACTTTTCTGTTTATGTAACACATGTTCTTGTGTCCTGAAACAGTCAGAGTAGCGCACCTTGAAGTCTTGATGTATGATATTAACCCCATAGTGTTGTGCTAAAAATTCTTTGCTGGTCAAAAATGACTGGCCTTTTGAAAATTGCTTTTATTTTGGAACTGATTGTTTGTAGGCCTCATTCATCTGAGCTAATGCACCTCAGTTTATGAAGTGAAAAAGGCATCATTTGGCATCCGAATTATTGCACTCCTATTCGATTGCGCTCAGTCTGTTTAGTGTGCATGCGCGCAGCAGCGCTCCTTCACTCGCGTAAGCCTCGCCCACTCTTGACAGCAAAATGGATGTTTGCGTGACTTTCTGACATTTACAGATGAAGAATATAACTGTGACATGTCAGTTATGCACTGAGGAAAACACAACGTCTCAAATGCATTAAACAGCACAGATATAGGCTATTTGCTGTTTGTCATGATGGATCGATTTTATCCATGATCGACATTAAGAGCTGCTTAAAAATAAACGTGCACAAATTAGTGAGATGGTGTGAAATTTATTTGTCGTTTATGGAACCACTTTAGCCCAGATTGATTTGTTAGGCTATTTCAGGTCAGGTTTTGGACTTTAATCCCCGCTTTTCCTCGGGTCTCTGTAGTGTTGTGATACGTCATATTCACGCAGCGGTGATGAGAGAACGTGCATGAGAAACAGTTTAGAGAGGAGAAATCAATCTACATGTAAAATATTGGTCACAGATTGTTGGTCACTTTCTAAACAATACAAGTATAGCGCATCCACTAGTAATTATATATAAATAAATCGTTTTTTACCGATGCAAATATGTTAGAAACGATGCATCGCAAATACAAATGCCAACTTGTATCCGATGCACACTTTTTAAACCGATGCATCGCATCGTTAACTTTTTATGCCGATGCACCGAGCGAATCGGGGAATCTTCCCATCCCTAATGTGTGTGTATGCATATGTGTGTATGTATGTATGTATGGTATGGTATGTATGTGTGTAAAATATTTTTCAATTTGATATATATACACACACACACACACACACAC
>NW_015539902.1:1940274-1943515 GCF_001515605.1 Sinocyclocheilus anshuiensis
TATGTGTATATATATATATATGTGTTTGTGTATATGTGTATATATATACAGTATATCAAATTGAAAAATATTTTACATATATAATTTTATGATATATTTTAAAAAACTTTAATTTTTAAAGCAATTTTGCTGAATTTTTTCAGAATTTCTCAAAAGATGAGCAGAATGTATTAAAAAAAGTAACATGTTTTGTCTGGGTTTGCTTATATGTTTACAGAAGCTACATGAAGTTCTTTTTAATACAAAAGCATCCTCAGGCCATTATTGTTGGCTGCGTAATGTCTTTTGATGGATCTGTTATATTACTCACCGTAGCAACTGCAGATGAGTCAGCAGAGGCTGGAGGTTCACAGCAGCACCCTGACATTTGAAGCGTCAGCTTTGCTAGTCTGATGAACAGTTGTCGTCTTGTTCTGTGTTATCATGGAAAGAAAGTGCACAGCTGAAAATGGGCCTCATCATCCCTGCCACTGCCACAAACACCACATGATGCCAGTTGTGTTCAGATAATGTATACCCGGCTGGAAAAAAACAGGCCATACCAGCTGGAGGTGGTCAAGCTGTGTGCAAGAAAGTGATCCTACTAGATCAGTTCATCACTACTTTAGAGACTAGCTATGGCATTCTTCATCTACTTCACTTCAGTGATAATTGCTTATTTATGAGTCACTGTTCCTGGTGTTACAGAAATTTCCATGATACTGCTTGTAGTCTGTGTGTAAGTGAACGGTAATGGACGCTTAATTCCGCAGATGGATCGCCACAGATGGAAAATTGTCAAACTTCTGCCACTCCATTCTCGTCAGTGCCAAGTTCCTGTCACACCATCCTCAGCTTGTGTATCATGTGTGTGTGCTTGGTCACAAAGTGTATCTTTGTTTACACATTTCAAATGGGCCTATCCTTGATGAAGTCCACTGGTGTTGTTGCTTTTCTCCTTTCGTGAAACTGAGCTCCTTCGGTTTTGAAGGTTTAGCTATTTTTAGAAAGTAATTGATACCGCTTATGCTCTTAGATGTTCAACAACAGAGAACAGTACAGTTCTGTTTCCCCAGGCGCAGGATTTGTAGCGTGCTGGAGTGTTTGTTCCAGCATGTACAGTAGGTGTTTTTATCTCACTCGTTCTCGTTAGCCCTTAGCAATGCTTATTAGCATCCGACAGGATTCTCTATTTCCACAGGCACCTTTTTCCTGAGTGGTGCTTCATGTATTGACACATGCACTGTTGCATAAAGGGTTAGACACTCTCTGCTAATTCAGTGAGCCGAATGGGACGTACTTTAGCAGCCCACACTGTTGCATCCGTAATGACAGTTCTTCGTTAATTTTGTCACACCTGTAAGCTTGAAATTCTTTTAGAAGCAGCGAATGAATCCTCATTATAGTACTCACAGTGTTTGAGAAGCTGCTGTGAAACCATAGTATTTTGTGCTCGTAATTTTAAGTAGTCATGCTACAATCAAACTTTCCTCTTGAGGGAGATGGCAAGAAGATATTGACAGAAAGTAGCTGACTATATCTAAAGCTATTTAAGGGACAATATATTTTAATTATGTGACTTTCAAATAATATAATTAAAGTGAATGAATTTGTTTTATTGTATTTTATTTCATAATGTTTTATTTTATTTTATTCTATTTTTTGTAATTTATTTTATAAAAATATTTTAATTATATGACTTTCAAATTATACAATTCATTTAAAGATAAGTGCGTTTTTGTTTTATTTATTTATCATTTTAATATTTATTTATTTATCATTTTATTTAATGTTTTATTGTATTTTTATTGTAGTTTTTTAGTAATATTTTTATTTTAATGTTTTTTGTAGTTTATAATAAATATTTTAGTTATGTGACTTTCAGATTATATAAGTAATTTAAAGTTTTTTTTATTATTTATTTTATTAATCAATAGATTTATACAAAGTTATATATAGAATATATAGAATATACAGATATATGTATAACGTGTTTTTATCATTATTTTTGATTTTCTGCTAATCCAGTTAAATATGAAAAATCAACTCTCAGCCATTTGTGGGTCGAGTTCCGCAAAAACTGCATCAAAAAATTGCACTGTTTATTTCAGCATTCTGACGAGTCTTATTAACAGTTCGGGGCCGTGGCTATTTGACTTGGCTATTGGACATTGCTATTGTTGAAATTGTGTTTTCATTGCAAGATGCACAGAATGCACACACTTTACCTTTAAAAAAATCAGCAGTATTTATCTACCTCAAAAACAGTGAGGATCACAGATAACTCTTTAACTGAAATGTCGGTTATTAAATTAAAAAAAAAATTTTTTTTTGCTTAAAGAAAAACTAATTACATTTAATATTTAATATGAATTTCTTTTCAACTTCTTTTTAAATTTAAGTGATAATTAATTTACGAAGTGAATCATTTAACTATCAAATTAAACAAAAATGTATCAGACTTCCTTAGCTACTTGAGTCAGCTCACTAGAGTCTTTACTTGACTGTGGTTCATACCAACACCCCTGCTTAACTGATTAATTATGGTTTTGAATTTTTTGGGATCTAATGGCACTGGTACATGCAAGAAGAAAATGCAGAAATATATTATGAGGTCTGTAAAAGAACCTGTGAATCATTTCCTACTAGAATCTAGCTTAGTTGTCAGTCCAGCGACATATTCTTTCTTCCTCTCGGTGTGCTTGGACCGAGTGGTTGTGGGGAGTGTTTCTGTCTCTGTGGAGATCAGGCAGGAAAGGTTCCATCTTAGTTCTCTGCTCTAGGACTGCATACTGGAGCGAAAGGGGAGTGGAGTGAAATACAGAGAAAGAGAAAATGAGGGGGAGGATTACAGAGCCGCGTGGTACAAGAGTTCTGCTGACGCTGAGAGAAGACGATTGAAGCTCCGTGTGTACTCTCAGACTCACACAGGAAACCGCAGCTCAAGGATGCATTCATTACTGATGACTGTGTGCGTTTGTGTGTGTGTGTGTGTGTGTGTGTGTGTATGTGTATTTAGCTGTGTCTGGGGGGCGTCTGACTCTGAGTCTCATTTAATGTACCATGCCTTTATTTCCTTTGTGTCTGATTCAGAGATTGATTGAGATTTCGCATTTGAATGAGTCTCTCTCTCACTCCCTCTCTTATTTACTCTTTCTAAATAATGGCCACTTGAATTGGGTAGAAAATATAGACAGAAATTAAAATTTATGTTTTTTTTTTCTGCAAATGGTTTATATATATATATATATATATATATATG
>NW_015539902.1:1943726-1944034 GCF_001515605.1 Sinocyclocheilus anshuiensis
TGTGTGTGTGTCTGTGTATATGTATATGTGTGTGTGTGTGTGTGTGTGTGTGTATGCATATGTATGCATGTATGTAACATTTCTGTATATTTGTATAGTTTTATATAAGACTTTATACTAGGCCTGGGCGATAAAACGGTATCGATATTTATCGGCGGTACACCTTCTTCGATAACGATATAAACAATGTTCGATATAGTGCACGATATAGGCACGTGCTATGAGTGACTCAGACAGCACACACAAACACAAACACATGCTGAAATGAGTGCTGTGCCTGCCTGTGATGAGGAGATTGTGAATAAAAA
>NW_015539902.1:1944633-1945241 GCF_001515605.1 Sinocyclocheilus anshuiensis
AAATAAATAAAAGGCCTGGGCGATAAAACGGTATCGATATTTATCGACGGTACACCTTCTTCAATAACGATATAAACAATTTTTGATATAGTGCACGATATAGGCACGTGCTCTGAGTGACGCAGACAGCACACACAAACACAAACACATGCTGAATTGAGTGCTGTGACTGCTTGTGATGAGGAGATTGTGAATAAAAAATGAATATTAGTCGAACATTTGCATTTGAATGCAAAAATACTGCAATCAAATGTTAGGAGTGCGTCAGGGAGCGTCATCAGTGGAGCACGAGATGCGGTGATGATGTAAGTTTTCTATTGCTCTTTGTTTTAAAAAAGGTTATTAAAAAAAATTCAATAATTATCGATACCGAACGATATGAAACATTATATCGTTGATAATTTGTTTTGCTATATCGCCCAGCCCTACTTCATACTTATAATATAATATAATGTGTGTTTGTGTGTATTTACATTTGCGTAGATATTAGTGCTGTCAAACGATTTATCATGATTAATCGCATCCCAAAATTTTTTACATAATATATGTGTGTGTACTGTGTATATTATGCATATATAAATACACACACATACAGTATATATTTTGAA
>NW_015539902.1:1945251-1948579 GCF_001515605.1 Sinocyclocheilus anshuiensis
AACCATACACAACACACACACATATATTATGTAAACAAAAACTTTGGATGCGATTAATCGTTTGACAGCACAAATAGATATATAAATTATAGTATATGTTAATGTTAAATGTTACATTTATTAAACTAATTTTTTGATAGGTAGGTAGGTAGATAGGTAGATAGTAGGGCTGCACGATAATTCGCATGCGATATTTAACGCGCATCTTGTCAGTAAAGCCATTCTGTTAAACTCAATTCTTATGCTCATTCACATGAAATCCACAGACGAAACATTTGACATGTTTTTTTTGTGGTGTGAGTCCTTGTTCTCCTAATGAAGCTTAAATTTAGCTGCAGAATAAAACCCTCATTTAAATCAGAGGTCATTGGTTATGACCTAGAGCGAGCTGCAGGCTGAGCGGAGACAATGGCATTCAGTTTAACAAGCTCAAACAGGTCGTTATCTCAGCTCCTTGCACCTCCGACCGTACCTCAAAGGATACATAGACAAACACACAAACCTTTTACATGAGTTTGTTTGCGGGATCATATTCCCAATACAGTATTTGTATTGTATCGTTTCATAAGCCACAGTCACATCTCACAGCTGTTGGAAGAAACGGTGGTCTCCTCTGTGTCCTCATTTGTGAAGTTTTCCTTTCTTCCTTTTTTGGTGGCAGCATAAATTGGATTTCCCCTACAACTCTCTAGATGTTTTAATGGCTCTGAAGTTAACCTCATTTAAAGGGATAGTTCATCCAAAAATGAAAACTACCTCCCATGTCATTCCAAACCTGTAATATTTAGCAGTATGTTCAGGTGGCTCTTCTCATAGTGGTGTTTTGGGTGAACTATCCCTTTAAAGAGCCTTGTTGTTTAGTTAAAGGGGTCATATGATGTTGCTAAAAAGAACATTATTTTGTGTATTTGGTGTAATGAAATGTGTTTATGCGGTTTAAGGGCCAGAGCTTTGTAAAATGCATCAATTAATAATAACCTTTGTGATATTTTTTGAGTGTTTGTGTATGTGTGTTCATTATTCAGAGGTCTGAGATGGCAACTGTTTTGTTTTCCACTGCCGAGGGGGCAAGAATCTCAAGAGAGAGTTTGAGTCTCGCAGTGCAGCAGAGAGAAAAGCCTAGTCATGTGTCTGGAGGGGGCGGAAGAGAGAGAGAATCTGTTTATTTCATTTGTTGGCTACAAGGCATATGATTGGGCTTATGGTCCATTCTTGAGACGTTAACTCTTTGAGACTGTCTGGTAAAATGCCATTGGCTATTACTCCAGTCTTCAGTGTCAAATGTACTTCTAGAAATCATTCTAATATGCTGGTTTGGTACTCAAGAAACATTTCTTATGATTATTAATTTTAAAAACGGCTATGCTACATAACATTTTTGTGGAAACCGTGATTATTTGATGAATAGAAAGTTCAAAGCAATCGTTTGCAATATTGTACTGTAAATGCCGTTAGTCACTTGATCATAAATGATCAATTTAATGCATCCTTTTTAAATGAAATGATTATTATCATCAATATAGGAAATCTATATATTTGGAAAAATATCCCACACTAGTCGGCTGTTTTTAATGTATGTCTTGAATTGGCTTTGCCTTTGGGGTTTGAGGCTGGCACTTGGTTCTCCAGAATGTGCTGTGAATTTATGAGTATGACTAAGGCTTGCTGTATATTACATCACTTCCTTTTGTTGTCTAGTTAGACTGAGTAGACCTACAGGTATGTATCCCATGTTAGTATCTAGGGGTGCTCCGATTGATCGGCCAAGGATCACTATCGGCCGATAATCACGTTGGGATGATCGATCGGCAGTCTCTAAATGGCCGATCTCAAAAAAACGATCTCAAGCTGATGATGCGCCTGCCGTGAGAGGTTTGGCACGACATGCAGTGGCACCGTCTCAGTCTCTGTCTGGCGAGGGTGAAATAATTATAATTCTGAAGGTGAGGTACTCGCCTTCATATTTCTTCATTAAATAACTTATAAAGTAATTTGAAAACCTTGTGTTAGACGTAATTTCACAAACAGCATGAGTGAATCACCGCGCACAGTTGACACAGGCAGTGTCACATCGTCACTAAAGTTTATAAATTGCATTTCTTTTTAGTTCTTGCCAGTGTTTAACCATTCAGCGGTCGCACGCTCTCCTGGAGACCATACGCTCATGCACACTTGCAGCACACACACATAATGCCAGGTTCACATTACTCCGTTTGCAGTGCATACGTGGTGCGTATTTTTTCCGCGCTCATGTTAACGGATTAAAGCGTTCACTGCACACTATTGCGGTCCGGCAGCTCGTCTGCAGCAGTGCAGAGATCATTTCCGTACCGAGTCTATTGCTGCGCTGCAAGCGATTAATTAAAGTAACAGCGCATTGTTTGCAGTAAATATGAACATGGATCGACACGAAAATGTAGTAATTACACCATTGTCACGAATCAGTAGCGGACTCTTCTGTGAAAGCACAGTCCGTGCTGCTTCCCCTCTCACAAGAGTCACCTAAGAGGGGAATTCCCCCCATTTTCAAAAATGAAATTCAGGCCCTGAATAAATGTCTAAAAATCCTGATTGGAGTATCACTATAAATAGTTATAAATGATAAAAAGAAGGCTTTAAAAAGATCGGTATCGGTGATCGGTATCGGCAGATACTGCTTTCTGTGATCGGCGATCGGTGATCGGCCTCAATAATCCTGATCGGAGCACCCCTATTAGTATCCATCATCTTGATCAATCTTTCCCTTTATCCTATATTCTGGTTTAGTCTTACTGTCAAACCATTACTTTAAGGAAGTACTTAACAAACCATGTACTTTAAAGGAATAAAAAAAAGTTTGCTTCTTCATGGGAACATATTTGGAGAAATTTAGCTTTATGCCACTTGCTCATCTATGGATCCTCTGCAGTGAATGGGTGCCGTCAGAGTCAGCTGATAGAGTCCAAACAGCTGATAAAAACATCACAATAATTTATAAGTTGTCCACACATCATCATTAAGGAATTTTAACTTTAAACCATAGCTTCTGTCTAAAAAAAGTCCATCTCCTGTTGTTCTCTCACATAGGGGTGCTCCGATCAGGATTTTTGAGGCCAATCACTGATCATAGAAAGCAGTATCTGCCGATACCGATCACCGATACCGATCTTTTTAAAGCCTTCTTTTTATCATGTAGAATTATTTATAGTGATGATCTATTCAAGATTTTTAGACATTTATTCAGGGCCTGAATTTAATTTTTGAACTTAAAGGGATAGTTCACCCAAAAATGACAATTTGATGTTTATCTGCTTAACCCCAGGGCATCCAAGATGTAGGTGACTTTGTT
>NW_015539902.1:1949890-1953315 GCF_001515605.1 Sinocyclocheilus anshuiensis
ACACCCATTAACGTAAACTACGCCAGAGCGCATACACACCTCACGCACCGGATGCCGTGCGCGAGCTCAAAGCAGTTGGACATAGTGGTGTATTAGAGGTAAAATATGATATAAATACTGTTCGGTTTCTCGCACAAACCGATCGTTTCGTGTCTTAGGACATCAATGTGTCGTCACGAGCCACAGGGTTTAATTTGGATTTGTCTGTGCATGTTTTTATTACTCTCATAGATTTTGTTACCATTGCCATGCATTATACGACTGATGGACTTCAACGGCTGGAGTTAAAAATCTCCATTTGTGTTCTACTGAAGAAACAAAGTCACCTACATCTTGGATGCCCTGGGGGTAAGCAGATAAACATCAAATTTTCATTTTTGGGTGAACTATCCCTTTAAGCGGTGCAGAAACAGCACTGACTGTGCTTTCACACAGGAGTCTGCAACTGATCCGTGGCAGTTTACTACAAACACAACATTTATCCATTATTTTGATAATATAAGAAACACATTATTCAATACTTTTTACTTTTGCATTTACTTTCTAGATTTATATATTTAGTTGCTCAAGCAAGTGGCAAAACATTTAAACTACTTTTCTTACATTATCACAAACATTCTAAATTAAAACTTACCATTGACAGAAACAGTCAGCACTACTGCCTTTCTTTCGCATTAAATCTTTATTACAAGCAATCCTGCGTTCATAAAGCAATTTATTTTCCTACCTCCATGAGTGCCATCTATTATTGCCTAGTTTATCTAAAAGTGCTCTTTTCCTTTAAACCTAGCCAAAAAGCCATAGCCTATGTGTTGACTGTGAAACACAATAGACTTTAAATATATGCATTTATGGTGTAATTACTACATTTTCATGTAAATCCATGTTCATATTTACTGCAAACAATGCGCTGTTACTTTAATGCAGACGCACCGCTCCTGGAACGCACTGCCGGACCGCAACCACATGCTGTGTGAACGCTTTAATCCGTTAACATGAGCGTGGATAAAATACGCACCACATACGCAGTGCAAACGGAGTGCGAACCTGGCGTTATGTGTGTGCGCTGCGAGTGGGCATGAGCGCACAGTCTCCAGGAGAGCGCGCGAGCACTGAATCGTTTAAACACTGTCAAGAAATAAAAAGAAATGCAATTTATAAACTTTAGTGACGATGCGACACTGCCTCGATTGTGCTAGTGTAAATTCCTGTGTCAGCTGTGCAGCGTGCAGCTTGCTTAGGAGTGCAGTCGCGATGTGATTTAAAGCCGATTATTGGCCGATAGTGATCGATAGCCGATCAATCAGAGCACCCCTACTCTCACATCAAAATCCATCAACATATTTGTTTAGTTTAGAACTGTTTTGGACTGTTTTTGCTTGTAAATGGTGTTTGATCTGTGCATATTTCTCTCCTGATTCCTAAGAGACAACTTTTTCACTGGAGAAAGCAATATTATGGTTGACTTGTATTTTAGACGGAAACAACAGTTTGAGTCATCTGAATGATGATTTTTTTTAATACGAAGCTTTTGGCTTTACAAGATGTAAATTGATAGAATGGAGTCATTTCGAATACTTGTGGGTTATTGTAATGTTTTATCAGCTCTTATTCTGGCGGCACCCATTCACAAGTAATGTAATGCAAAAATTTAGATGAATGCATTTTTGGCAGACTTTCATTTTTGGGTGAACTATACATTAATTAACTGGTTGAAGGGTTCATGTACTTTTAGTAGCTGTACAACCCATATACCCAGTAGCTGCCCAGAGCCATTTAGAGTCTACTGCTAAGAGCATGAGTCTGTGATGTTGCTTTGAGCTTTTAGACTTAGCACTGCTTTTAGTTGTAGGACGGCTTTTAGTCTTAATTAAGGCCCAATCTGATCTCTCCAGAAGAGCTTCAGTCTTATCACAGAGGATATACCCTTCAATGGTCCGTAATAAGGCTGTTATCAACTTTTTTTTTTTTATGCTTGCAGATGATTAGACCGCCATGTCTTTGTTCCATTCTCCATCTATCCGTTCTCCGCTGCCTCAAGAGCTTCTTTTGTTCTTTTCATCTCAGTCGATTTTTTTCCACTCGCCATCCCCCTTTCTGCCAGTGCTGGGGTCTGGCCTGAATGGCAGGCTTGACGGCTTTGAAGTGCATTTAGAGTTTAGAGCACAGGCTCCTTTGTTCCTCTCCTTGTTCTGCTGTAATTTGATTGGCTGAAGCCACTGCTCTGCCCGTAATCACATATCACTGAATGAGGAACACCACACATGCCTCTTATTTCCACTGTGGCTGGAATACGCACAGTTAAACCCAAAGAGAGGCAGAGTACGGGACCACGGGAAGGGGGAAAAGAGCCCCTGAAGACTAAGCGCACTAGATATGTCATTGTTTCCCCCCAAATCCATACATCATTTGAACAGAGCAGACATGTTTAGAGACACTATTCTTTGGAAAGGGGGGAAATATGGACTGTTCGCTCTCCAAGGTCCTGAAACCGAGACGCGGCACATTGACAGGCTCCCCTCTGGATCACGTGTTGATTTTTGTAGTTTTTTTTCTCTTTTTGAAAAAGCAGATGTTTCCTCTGAGGTTAGATCAGTCAGATGAGAGTCTTGGGCCTCTTTTAGCAGCTTGTTTTTTTACATCTCTATAATGATTAGGCAACTGGCTATAGAGTCTTTGAAGAGGTTGCTTTTTCACAAGTCTCTGAGTCATGTGGGCTGGTGCCCTTGAGCAAATGCCTGGAGCAAACATGCATGTTTTTCCTGAATATAAACTGTAGTTATACTTGAAGTAAATAATAATGACCAACAAACTTCTCATTATCATCATCATCATCATCTCTCTCTGTCTCTCTCTTTTTCTTTTTCTTGTTATGTGAAATGCTCTCTAACCACAAGGTGGCAAAGGTTTAATCATTAGTGGTTGTTGCTAAGGCAAGCATCACTTTTAGTGTTGCTGTTATGTTGTTCTCTATTATTATTGCTCATAATTAGGGTTAAGAGTTTAAATAACCCCATTTACTGTGTTAAACTTTGGAGCATAACTTATTCTGGGTTGTTTGTGCAACGAATATGAAGTAGACCTTACTTAAGTCATGCAGCTTGAGTGGAGCTGTTGTGTTGCTAAGAAATCAGACTTTATATAGATATAGATAATATTTATTAATATTCAGCAGTTTATAATAATATTTAATTTAATTTAATAATTTATATTTTTTAATTTAAAATGAGTATGTTTGAATCATTATTATGATTGAAATTATTATTATGATTGAAAATTCAAAAACAAATAAATAAATTAATAATTATATTATTTTATTTTTATTTTATTATTATTATTTTATTTTTATTTTTTTACAGCAGGTATTATTTGCTTTTCCACTCTCTCTCTCTCTCTCTCTCTCTCTCTCTCTCTCTCTCTCTCTC
>NW_015539902.1:1953378-1967680 GCF_001515605.1 Sinocyclocheilus anshuiensis
GGTTTTGGTAAATAAGTGGTCTTTTTGAATTGGAGGAAGTTTCAAAGTAAACTCAAAATTTGAGTATGTCTAAATTTTATTTAAATTTTTAAGACAAACAATGATATGAGCCTTATTTAAGCATGTCAAGTCCAAGTTATGCAATCTTTCAGATAAACCTGTCTGGCTGCTAATTTTGTTCTTTCCTCTCAGTCTGTATCTTTTTTAAAGACTATTCTATTATTAGTTTACTGTAGTTGTATTTTTCTTAACTGGCACAATTATGCTACATTGCTTTCATCACGATTTGTTTGAAGCCATTTATATCACTTTTATCTATTTTTAATGTGGATAAAGTAGGCCGCATTACAATCATCTGCATAGAAATAGAACTGCATGGATTTATAGCACCCATCAGTTCACATTGTGTTGCCGCGTTACAGTGCATCACTGACGCCAATGACAAATCCCCCAAAGAGCTTTAGTGGAAAGGTGGACACCCTACAGTGAGCGCAATAATGAATGCAAATTTAATAACAATATAAGAAGGGCTTCAGGATCAAATTCCCTTCACAAGGTGATCTTCAGTCCTTTGCACTGTCAGCCTGAGGCAGCACTCTTATCACTATTTATTAACCTGCCGTACTTATAGAAGTCAATTAAATATGATCTAAATTGGCGTTTAGGCCTGAAGCTTTAATGATGATAGATGCTAAGATCTTATAAAACCCTTTCTTAACAGATTACTGTCACTGTAGGTTGTAGACAGACAGCTTGACATTTTTAAAGAGCTTGCCTTGAGGCCTTTCTCTCTGTTGTAGTTGTACCAACCTTTTTTTTAAGAAAATGACAAGCTACTTAGTCACGTACTGCGGCGTTGTTTTGATATAGTGGTCAGGTATTCGTTTCAATGAGTTTTAAACGGCTGAAATATATTTTTGGTTTCTCAGCAGAGGTCTGCTTCACAGCCACGTCTCTGCTCAAGGATACACGGACGTCGTTTACTGTGTAATGGAGATGACAGGCAGCAAGCGGTTAATTTGTTGCCTCCCATAAATTTCATTGGCTTCCTTCAACATTTTCAATGCTAAAATAGCAAGATAGATTTTCTGCTTGCCCTTCATGGTTTTATAAAGGGCACAAGATGGAAGCGTGGGTGTCGAGATACTCTGTGTGCAACTTTATTTGGCCAATTAACATCTCATTTTTCAACAAGTGCAAATGTAGGTAAAAAAAGCATTTTCTTTCAAACTCTATGAATAGATAGATAGAATTAAATAGAATTTTAAAGTTATTTTATTTTATTTTTACAACTGGCACCATATTTGATTTGAAAAGTGTTTTTGTTTTTTTTCATTTAATGAATAATGACAGATTTCAATTCCTCATATAAAGCTATCATAGCTGGCCATTTAGCGTCTCATTTTTCAAGTTTATATTAAGGTAAAAACAAAACAAAGCAAAACAAAACATAAACAAACAAAAAACTTTTTTTTTCAAACCATATGAGAGTAGAAATGGGAATCAAGGTCATTTTATTTTATTTTGAGACTGTATGGGTAGAAAATGAATTTTTTTATAATATTTATTTTGTTATTTTTATTAATTTTATAATTTTTTATTGTATTTTTGGCAACTGCCACCATATTTCATATGAAAATTTTTGTTTAATTTTTTTATTTTATTAATAGTGGCTTTCGTTCAGGACAGGAATGACCAAACGAGCCTAAAATCGCAAGGCACTTGTTTATAGCCAACTCCCTATCATGGCATTTGCTTTCACCTGAAACCTTATTCTTATCGCGAATTCATTTATTTATTGTTTGCTTGGGTAATTAGTTGTAGTTCCAAGACATCCCCCCCCCCAGGTGTAAGCAAGGTATGTGAGGTTTAATTATAGGGTCATTTAACAACCACGCAGTGGTGTTTTGTATTCAGGGCAATGGCTCTGTAATCAGTCAGTAATTCACGTTTGGTCACATTATTTGCCTGCAGCAGTGTGTATGATGCTCAAGGATGCTATAAGATAGAGCATAGAAAAGAGACAGGATCCGTATTGCACATGTGCATTGTGGCAGAACAGGTCTTTTTAGTACATGAACATGAAGAGGAAGCGAGCATTAACTGACCTTTACAAAGCTTGAAATACTAGAACTCCCTTATGAGAGAGAAAATTACCGTTCCCTGCCTCAGAAACAGTAAAACGAGTGAGTGCTCCGTACTCGCTTTTACTGCCTCGCTGTCCGTTTTACTAGGCTCCTCTGTCCCGAGGCAGGAGCTGGAATCACAGTAATCAGCTTCCTGTCACAACCCAGCAGCAGGGATTTGGGAAGCTGCTCCACATCTGAAGCCCCATCATTCCACCTGCTGTACTCTCCACCATGTCTAGCGTCTGTGCACCTGCATGTGTTCCCAGGCACGTAAACACGCTGGAGTCACCACCATCCATCTCTCCACAGGTCACTGCTGCACACTAGCTCACCTTGAAACTTCTTCTAGCCCTTCACAGCCCTGTCACCATGGCTACAGCAGCAGCTCTGAGGGGGACGGGGGTTAAGAACTGGCGGAGGCTTTCTACAGGCGGTTGCGTCATTGTGCTAATTCCACCAGCACTTTAGACGCTCATGAGTTGATTGTGGGTAGAAACGCAATAAAAAAGGGTTGCAAAATAGGGATCTCTGTAAACAACAGCAGATCGCTTGCACTTTAATTTTATGAACATGTGTGTGAGAGAGAGAGGCCATATAACAATATAACTCAAAAATACAGACAATAGATTATTCATTTTAAAAGTTTTTGTGTGTGTGTGTGTGTGTAAATGAATACTTGCTGAATAAAAGTATTCATTTCTTATTTAAAAAAAAACAGCTTCTGAACTGTGTGTGTGTGTGTATTTTTTTACTGCCACTTTTGATCAATTAAATGAATACTTGCTGAATAAAAGTATTCATTTCTTATTTAAAAAAAAACAGCTTCTGAACTGTGTGTGTGTGTGTATTTTTTTACTGCCACTTTTGATCAATTAAATGAATACTTGCTGAATAAAAGTATTCATTTCTTATTTAAAAAAAAACAGCTTCTGAACTGTGTGTGTGTGTGTATTTTTTTACTGCCACTTTTGATCAATTAAATGAATACTTGCTGAATAAAAGTATTCATTTCTTATTTAAAAAAAAATGTGTGTGTGTGTGTGTGTGTGTGTGTGTATTTTTTTAATTATAGAGAGAGCGAGAGAAAGACAACATTTTTTTTATTTGATTGAGGATTATTATTATTATTATTTTAAATGTAGAAATAAATAGTTATTGTGTTTTTATTTCATTTAATTTATTTAAATTTTTTTATATGTTTTTATATTTATTTTATATTTTAAGCATTTCTGCAGCATCCATATATCACCTAAGCTCTAATGGCTGTAAAACTCTGACTCTGATTTTGGCTCTTGTATTATGTGAATTGCACCACAAAAAAATCATTTACACAGTGATTACAATTAGAGATGGTCATTTTGTCCAATTTAAGGGGAGCAATTTCTTCTCTTTATGTTAATTATATTCATTTATGAGCTACGCCACTATACTGTGTGTCACGCCATGAGTTTTGCCAAATGCCTGCAGTCTCAGCCATTCATGGTACATTGTCAGGTTGAAATAGTTATTTTAAAACACTTCTTTAGACCCCCACATTCTGTTCTATTCAGTTACGCTCCATGTACCTGTTCTTGTACGGAAGGTGACGTCCTGTCTGAACGCTGTATAATCTGCTTTTTACTTGGATTGAAGGTCACCGTATTCAGTGTCGGTTGGTGCAAATTGCTTTCTGATAAAATTGGACCACAATGTACCACTGAAAATCACAGTTGAACTAATCAAAGTATTAAAAATCAAGCCCCTTTTTGGCATGTTGGTGGGCATTGTTGTGTGCATGTTTTGAGGTTCAAAAAGAGAGCAGTTATTGTGTTTCCAAGTCATTTCCTAATACTTGAAAAGGTGGCCATATTAACACTCATCTAGATCATAATTGCCATTGGCTACTGAGGAACCTATATTAGTCATTATAGTTTATTTAGTGTCTTTACATTTCATTGTTGTTTTAGTATTATTTATATAACATGATTGTATATAGTAATATTTTGAATTAACTTTTTTTTATTTTTATGTTTTAATTTTAGTATTTCTGTTTTGTGATTGTCATTTTTATTAGTTTGCATTTCATATTTCTATTTTAAGTTTTACTTTTATTAATTTTAATACTTTTATTGTTATTTTATTACCAAGGCAACATTTCATCTATTTCAAGTTCATCTATTTACATTTTATTTTATTACTTTATTTTATTTCAATTAAAAAAATTGTTTTAATAGTTAACAACACTGATGCATTCATTAAAGCCTCCAATAATTCATAATTTACTAATTGTGCAACTTCACTGCAGTAAATTGCCCCGAGCTATTAGTTGTTTCCACAACTGAGGCCCCAGTCAAGTATCAAGACTATGAGCAGCGGAAGCTCCATCCAGAATCTTCCCACATCCCTCTTATGGTCCATTCACAACCCTACAAGACGCCTTTGATGTTTTACCACATCTCAGGAGCTTGGTGTGATTTTTGGAGCACCTTTGATCCAGAGCTTGAAAGAGCTCACCAGTGCCTAAAAGCCCTACTGTACAGAAGGAGCTGTGCGAAAAGACCAGCTTTGCTTTCCTTGTGTGGGTGTTTCAGCGAGACAGGTGTTCCACCGCTGCAGCTTGATGTAATGTGGTTTCACCTGTGTGCTGTCGCTCCGTGTGTTCCTGCTGACACACTGTATGAGATCACATCCAGGCGACAGAGCAAACAGCCTCAGGACCCAAAGGAGGGGAAGAGAAGAAACTAGAATTTTGTTTGGAAGAGAGAATTGGGACAGACAGATGTGTAAAAGTAGAGTTTTTTGTGTGTGTGTGGGTAAGAGAGAGAGAAGCTGCCTCGCTGCAGTCTCAGAGGAAGCTTAACAGTGCATGTAATGGGGGAAAAAACCTTGTTTTCGGAGTCTGCGCGAATGAAGGAGAGCATCGCAATCGACCTTCTGCGGCAAGCGTCCCGCTAGCCCCACTGGGTGATAACGAGCAATTTACGTTTTAATTATGTCTCCAAATAGATCCAGCTGCACGCTTGCACAGTCACCTAAACATGGAGACTACTGCTTTATAGGCAGGGCTTTGGTAGGAAAGCACTGTATTTAAAGGAAGTAAGTCATTATTTCTTCATCTTTTAGCCATAGTCTGTTCTGATTATCTGGAGGATGTACACTTCTTTGATGTCTTGAAAAGGTTACATGCTGACTGACTGACATAAAACTGGCTAAATTCGTATTTCACAACAGTTGTGTCTATCAAATAAAATCCAAATGCTTGCCAAAATGCTTGCTAATAATGTCTGTTAGCATCAGTGATAGAATATGATACTAAAGCTTCAGAATTTGGATTGTGTCCTTACAAACGGTTTGACATTTTGGAAGACTTTTCCCCCTTGTCCTTCACTTAAACATTTAACAGGTGATTTGTCTCGCTCTATGACCACATACACCACAATACCCATATTTTCTGCCATTTGTCATAAACCTAAGAGGTTGACAACCCTGACATTACTGGTTTAGAGAAAAAGAAAAACCCACACAGCATACACTTGTGTTTGTCACTTAAATACTCAAATTTAATTTTTTTTTTTTTTTTGGGGGGGGGCTCTAATGCTGATATATTTGAGAGCAGGGTGTTTATTTTATAAAATTATATTATGTAAATTATATTTTATTTTATTATGTTTTCATCTGCTTCACAATTTCTATATCTCGTGCTTTATTAAAAGGGGTTTGTGGGTAGTTTTAGGGTAAGGTTTCTGATTACTGTGGTGCAGTGGTTTGGGGCCTTAATGAATGGAAATTTATACAATGCATCAAGGTACACATTCCCCTCTCTTTCTTTCTTTCTATCACCCCCTCTCTCTTTTTTCATCTTTTTCTTTTCCTTTTCATCTCTTTTTTTTCACCAGGCCCACATCCTCAAATACAATTACCATAGTATGAAGGTTATGCAGCTTAGTATGATGCTCTTAATCTAGATATATACTCTCAAGTGTCTTGTCAGCAGGTCTTTTAAGTATGAGCACACATCCACAAATACACTCACATCCTTTTTTATATACAGTGCTCATAAGTTTACATACCCCTTGGAGAATCTGTGAGATGTCTAGCATTTACATTTATTTTAATTTTATTTATTAACTCCCCTGAAGAAGCTGCATAATGGATTTTTAAGTATTTATATTTAAACCTATTCCAAAGACAGGCAATCTTTTTCAAAAGTGTACAGTACATACTCTTGCTTCCTAATATTATTTGTTGCAATAATATGAAAAATGAAATGAAAAAAGCTAATTGCGACTTCTTATTTGACAATTCAGACTTTTTCTAAGAAAAAAAGTGTGAGGAAAAAAATCGGAAAAAAAGTCAGAATTGTGAGATATAAACACTTTCTTGCAATTCTGAGTTTGCATTTCACAATTCTGACTTTTTCCACTGAAGTCTTGCAATTGCAAGTTATCTCTATTACAGTTTATGTCTCAAAATCATATAGGCACTGTGGGGAAGACCTCAAATGTGGACAGCATGCTGGGAACTTACTGTACCACATCACAGAAGGGTTATGTAACTTTTTCACTGGGTAAATGTAATGTACCGGTATGTAAAATATTGCATTTGGCCCCTCTTAATTATATAAAATTCTGTAAATTGTGTATGAGCTGTGCAGTAAACCCTCTCTCTCTGTCTCCATGTGGATTTGTGTTCAGTTCTGCATGCCTGGCTCGGTTTGGGGTCTCGGGTATGATTGACAGGTGTTTTCTCATGCCTGGAGGGCAGATGCCCTGTGCTCGGTGTGTAATCAGGCCTGATTGGGGCCGGTAGTGGCTTTGCCTGCTGGTGATAAAAGAGTGTGTGGGTAGATCCTCTTGGCCTTCTCTCTCTGTCTCTCCCTCTTCCTCTCCTTCTCTTCTTCATCTTAGTGAGTCATCCTCATACATTCCTCTGTTTTCTTTCCAACGTATCTACTGTTATTTCATGCTTTCCTCTTCAAAAAGGATTTATAGATATGTGTTTGTGGGTGAGCGAGTGCACGTATTCACGTTGAGAGTGAGAATTCTCCTTTGAAGATTTTAGCCAGCATTGTAAATACATCACAGAAGTCAGTATGTACTGTAAGTTATTGACGCTGTTATGTGAAATGTACAATAAAGAACTATTTCTGCTTTATTCAGGTTGTAGACCACTTAAACAAACAACCAGTGCTATGTCCAAAAAAAAAAAAAAAACTTGAGTGTTGACGTCTATCATTATTAAAAAACTATATCAAATAATAAAAACTTATTAAAATAATTATTTTTTAATATTTGTGAAATATATATACAGTGTTGGGAAGGTTACTTTGGAAATGTAATAGGTTACAGATTACAAGTTACCCTATTTAAAATGTAATAGTAGTGTAACTTTTTCAATTACTTTATTAAAGTAATGTAACTGATTACTTTTGATTACTTTTTGATTACTTTTCTAAATTTCTAATGAATGTTTATTTGCAACTGTTAATCATTTTCAAACATTTACACCATGCAGGGTTAACCTTACAGTAGTGCTCAACACTGTCAGACTGTCAAAATCCTTCATCACTTGAATTAAGATGATCAAATTTGAACACATCCACCACAAAATCAGACTTTAGTACTGCCTTTTACTTTGAGATTGATCTGAAGTTCAATGCAGATTTAAAATCATAAGAAATAGTTAAGATAAGAAATAGTTAATAGATAAGAAATCTTTGCATAACTACAGGAAGCACTGCATCTAACAATGGTTTGGAAAAAATAGTTAATTAAAAAATAATAATAAATAAAAAACTTTTGAACAGAATGGAGATGTGTATATTTTTCTTATTTTGCCTAATTATCACATTTTTTTCATTTACTTCTGCCCTTCAGAAGCTACAGAAGATACTTACATGTTTCCCAGAAGACAAAATTAGTTAAATTTACCCTGAGCTTCAAATTCAAAAAGTTTTCTTTGTGTGTGATGTCTGTACACCTGACAGACAGAAAAATATGTGTGTACATGTATTAGTGTTCATGCTGAAGCGCGTGGGCCGTGCAGCGTGAATGTTCAGTAATTACTGTGCGACGGGTGCGATGTGGTCTTATTTTGCACGCTGAACTCAATAGCCCCACTGCAGATGTAATGAACAGGTGTGCTTAATATGCATGACCCGCCTCTGGAAAACTCAGAAGACCAATTACAGAGAGAGAGAGAGAATATCACCTGCTTCTGTCTAAAAACAGCTTGAGTTTTTATCTGTTTTTGCAGAAATAATATGTTTCTTCACTGTTGCCAGTCGATTATACAGTAATTGATAACCTTTGTGGCCTTTGTGTTGATTACCACAAAAAATAATGATGATAATGAAAAAAAAAAAGGCAAAAATCTTTTTTTGAATGAAAATCAAAAAGGCACTTTCATTAGAAGTCAGTTGGGCCAACCTTTGGAGGATTTATAAGCAGAATTGTGTATCTTATAATCTTATATAAGCACTTATGTTCATACTTCTGTAACAGCTTGTGTTTTTTGAGCTGTAAAGTTGTTTAAATCTGTATTTTTTTCTTTACACACTCATAATGTTTACATCTTTTAGCTATAGTGTATTATAGAAACAGTGAGTACATTTACAAATTGGCCCCATTAACATTGTTTGACAAATATTTGCACGCAAAATCCAGTCATTTCAATAGAAATCCCTACATGTAGGAACTTTTTTGGGGGGCGAAAAATTGCCCAATGTAGATTTCGCAACTAGTTCAAATTGGTCACAGGGATTCAGCACGTTGACAGTAAGCTGCTTGGTTTGAAAGTGACTTCACTGTGAGCTGTTCTTCATACATCGCTACACTATTGACAATGAACAGTGGACCTTTTTTGCTTGTGAAATTTTGCATGCTGAATAAATCAAGCTGGATTTTATAATAAATGCTTGCAGGCTCATATGCAGCTTTCTCTGTAACTGAATACTGCAGGCTCACAAACACATTTCTATTGGGGATTCCTCTCTCTGTCTTTCCTTCTCAGTGATTTCCTCCTGTCCCCTGCTGATACATTACTGCGGTATTCAGCAATCAGGAAGGACATTCTTTCCTCTTAATCTGAGAAACGTTGACACAGCACCAGCAGCGGCAGAAGCATTGTATGTTTGTTTGCTTCTAGGCCTTCTCCTCTTTTTTTTAATACACAGCAGATGAAGGTACAGTGCAGACACTCATAAAGCCTCAAAAGCAGAGCGTTAGATAGTGAGGTAATTAACCTTGATGTTGGGGCACACTCTACTTGAGGTTTGAGGCGAGAGCGGTTTCTATTACTTTGAAAACAAACTAACAGGGGGATAACAAGGATGGGCTTGCCTGCTGAGTTTTGGCAGTTTTCTGGGTACAATGTATTGTTTTTAGTTTATCTTCAACTAGGTTAGCCTGCACAAAACTTGCCGCCATGTAAAAGAGAAAAAAAACTTGACCATGATGCTAATGTAGTTAGATATGTGTGGGAATTTTAAAGTTACACTTTAAAGATATGCTTAGGGTGAGGGAGTTAAAAATTGTCATCAAATACTCATTTCTAAATCTGTATGCATTTCTTTCTTCTGTGAAAGACAAAAGAAGATCTTTTAAAGAATGTTGGGACCCCAACAACATTTGAACCCTTTGACTTTCATTGTACAATTAAATAAATAAATACTTAAAAAACACACATTCTTCAGAATATATTCCTAGAAAAATGAAATGCACTTGGGCAAAGTTATTATTGTTATCTAAAACTAAAATTATTAAAAACATGAAATTAAGCAAAAAAAAATTAATAAATACAAAATTTAGATGAAAAACTTAAACTAAACAAAAATATAATTGCTGCCTTGTCAACTATTTAAAATGTTAAAAGTTAAATGACTAAAATTACCGTCTGGAAATTAGATGACAAAATAATGACAAAAGCAGATTTAAATCTAAAAATGACAAAAGCACATAACAAAATTACTAAAAATGAACTAAAAGTATTCTAAAAGTATTTTAAATCAATATATAAATAATACTAAAATTATACTGAATACAGGTTTGTAACCATTAGGTGAGTAAATGATTAAGTAACCTTAAATATTTGCAGTAGTAATACATAAGTCATGATTACTCCTCTAAAAACAAAAATATTGTACCTGATTGGTCATTTCCAGGTTTGTTTGTGAATGAAGGATGCTCAGTCCTAGATTTAGCTGCCCACTCTCTTTCACTCACATGATGACGATGATCAACTGTGGCGTATTGATTGACTGCGGCTATACTTGAAAGCGAAGTAGAAAGGGTGCAAGGACTGCATTTCCCAGGGCGCTTTGAGAGCGAGTAAATGACCAGATGGTCATCCAGACAGGATGCGGCTTCTGCTCATGAAAACCTAATAACAGATAACAAAGACACTCTCTGCCTTTCTCATTGATCAGAGCGTTTGTGTCTGTGTGTGTGTGTGTGTGTGTGTGTGTGTGTGTGTGTGTGTGTGTGTGTGTGTGTGTGTGTGTGTGTGTGTGTGTGTGTGTGTGTGTGTGTGTGTGTGTGTGTGTTGACCTGACAGCAGGAGATTGGCTCCTCTGTTTGTCCTCGGCCTCTGACGGATTGCGGGTGTTGACACTCTGCATTTGCAGGAGGTGCCAAGGGACCAAATGGAGAGCCAGGGAACGGTTCAGACAGAAATACGCCATCTCCCCCGTGAGAGGCCAAGAGGTTATCTGTTGGGCTGGGCAGCTGTGAAGAGCGCAAAGAGATGGATTTGCATTGGCAGAGAAGGGAAAAGAGGTCTTACTGGAAGATATGGCGAGGGACACGCGATCAGGCAGGCAAACAAGAGTTAGTCCGGTACAAACACGCGCACAAAAAAGAACAGGAAATTAGGTTATGAATCACTAACCATGAATTGTCTGCTCTCATGCATGTGTCCTACGTGGCAGTTTTCAGAGATAGATGACAAATGATTGAGCCATATGTAGTGAGACTCAGAAATTTCAATAATACTTGGCTGAAAAAGCAAAAAAACAATTTATAGAGTTGAATCATTATCCAAACAGTGACGTTTAATTAGTATTGACTGTGTCAACGTCTATTTTATGTGCACAGCATAAGTTACAACAAGTAAACATGTCAGCTGTGCAGACGCTAGGGCTGGGTTGACAATATTGATTTGTCAATTTCTCAGTCTTCATTTTGATGAACTGGTATTGATTCTTGAATCCCAAGATTGATCTTTTAGTCTTCACTGTTTTCTATTGAACAGAGAACAAAACTTTGCTAAACATTATAGTGTGCTTGCCATTTAATAATCGCAATAATCTTTGTGCTTTGTTACTTTTGTTAAGAACCAAAGTCTCTGCATTCAACTTGCGTCAATTTTATCACAAAATTCTAACAATAAATGCCATTTTGCTGCTTTCTAACGTGGTACAACAGATCGCTGTGATGGAGTGCACATGAACCGATCATCTCTTCCAGTTTACTACAAGTTATAGCACAAAATAAACGTGAATAAGCATTGAAGGTATGTTGAAAGGTACAGCACAATATACTGAAATGCATCATGTCTCATCTAATTGTTCAATCAGTGTTTCAACCATAGAAAGACACCAATTGAATGGCTTGTAAACGATGTCATGTATCATTACATTTACTCAGGAAAGAAAATTCAATGTCCATAAACTAGAATAAAATAACTCTCGAGAGAATTTTGCTATATATATTCCCTTTATTACATATTAATTGTAGTTTTACTTAACCTGTTTTTTAAATGTATTTTTGAATAAATCTGTCATGAAAATAATTTTTTTTCACAGCTACTATTTAAATGTTTGTATTTCAACAAGGAATTGTTGTAGAAAGATAATTATGGCATTAAAAAGTTGATATAATTTGATTTAAAAATTGCCTTATTTTCGGTTAAATTAAAACTTTCATTTTGGTTTCTGTGTATTTGTAAAAAATTAATTTCAGTCCATCACTAGCCATATGGTATCTTGGCCTTCTCGTCATCCTTCAACCCCTAGTCTGTCTGAGCACCGTCTGCTCAGACCCTGTAGTTCTTTTTTCCAGTTGATACAGAAAAGCCAGTTGTTTAGCAGTGCCCTTGCAGCCACCCACAACACCCATGCTTCATGTCTTTTTAATGGCAACTCTCTGATTTTCTTGAAGAAAAAATTATTTCTCTAGTCTCAGTGCAGACCTCAAACACCAGTAAAAACCTTGATGTGCAATATAGTTGGACCAAAACCAAATAAAGTCAGTGTTATGCATCTGAAGCACTTTTTCATTATCCCTCATACCCCTCTTTTCTCACCCTGTCTGGTTTTTCTCCTCCTCCTGCACTACGGCTCTGAAAAGCTCTTCTCCTCTGGCGTTAAGTGTTTAATCTGTGATCTCATGTCTTGATTCAGCCTGAACGGCACAATGGGTGCAAATTACCCCAGGCAAACGAATACGTAATTAGCCCACTCTGCCTTGACACTCAGCTGCTCGGGCCTTTGAAGGCCTAGATTAATAATGCAGCCCTTCAATGGGCCTTTGTCCCATCCACAGGCTAATGCTTGCTAATGGCTAACCAGCCATATGCTGGTGTCCTCTCACCTCTGACCGGTGTGCAGTGTGCACAGGGTGTGCATGCCAGCTTGAATGCACACACTTACTGGATCACTTGAACTGAGTTAATACAACAGGTATTCACAGATTTCGGCAAAGACTAGAACATTGTAATCATGGCCCACTACATTATAGTTTTACATACAGTTTTTTGGTCCGATTTTGTTTACAGTTTTTTTGCCTCTAAAGAAATATTTTCAAATATTTTATTTGTATTTTATGTATGTACTGTATGTAATTTAGTTTTAATGTAATTAAGTTTTGTGTTTAGGTGTTTTTTGTTTTTGTTTTTTGCTTTTTTTAGGTTTTTTTTCTTGTTTGTTTTAGTTTCTTTTTTAAGTATTCAGTATTTCTTTTTTGTTTTGCTCACAGATTTACTGCCTCTAAAAACTGTCTATTTGTAATGTTTATTTTGTGCATTTCATTTTTTTTGTTGCATTTTTACTTTCTACTTTGTTTTTTAAGTTTTGTTTTTGTTTCCTTTTTTACATTTTGTGTAATATTAATATGTGTATATATATAATGCTTATTTTTAATATTTATTTTGTTGTTTTTTGTTTAGTTTAAATGTTGTTTGCCTCTAAATAAGTATTTAATGTGTATTTTAAATGTATATTTTTTCCATTTTGGTTTGTTTTAATTTCTTTTAAGTTTTTTTTTTTGTTTGTTTTTGTGTTTTTTTTTGTTTACAGGTTCTTTGTCTCTAAATAAATGTTTTTATTTTTAATGTTCATTTTCCGTTTGGTTGTTTTATGGTTGTAGTTTAAGTTTTGTTGTAATTTTGTTTTGTTCACTGGTTCTTAATCTTTCAATTACTACATTTTTTGTTGTTGTTGCCAATAGCTTCGTGGACAGCGTGCTGACATATAGTGCTGTTGCACTTCGGATGTCCCAAGTTTGAGTCCCGGCTCCCAAACCTTTTATTTATATTGATATTTTATATAAATAAACTTTTATATTTATTTATTTATTTATTTTTACAGCATTCTTAAATTTGGAAGGGAAGGCCATTGTGAATGCATGGAGCATATGACTCTTTCCCATATGTCTGTGTCCCTCATTGTCATTCGTGGTGCTTCTGCAGGAAGTTAGTCTCAAGACAAGCATGTTTGTTTATTATTAAAGCTGTCACTCCACTGACAGCTGTCCTCTCAGCATGGCATTTTTTGTTTACACACAAATTCTGTATTCCTCCCTCTCCGATGATTTATCAACGTTCAAGTTTATTCATTCAGAATGCCTCATTAAATCACCTTCCTCTGGCATCTTTTTATCTCTCAAGTCCTCCGTCCTGCTGAGCAGAAATGACATTCTTTCCGCAGAGTGCGTCCTACTGACTCCAAGTCACCGTTTTCAGTCATGCCTATTAGGGATGCACTGAAATGAAAATTCTTGGCCGAAGCCGAAACCGAACAAAATGAAACACTGGGCCGAAGGCCGAATACCGAACACGGTATTTTTCAAGTTTTTTCCCCATGTACAGGTGCATCTCAATAAATTAGAATGTCATGGAAAAGTTCATTTATTTCAGTAATTCAACTCAAATTGTGAAACTCGTGTATTAAATAAATTCAGTGCACACAGACTGAAGTA
>NW_015539902.1:1967841-1978223 GCF_001515605.1 Sinocyclocheilus anshuiensis
GTCTGTGTGCATTGAATTTATTTAATACACGAGTTTCACAATTTGAGTTGAATTACTGAAATAAATGAACTTTCCCACGACATTCTAATTTATTGAGATGCACCTGTATTTTGTAATGTGCTTTTTACTGTTTTGTCTTGTTTTTCACAGAAAAAATCAATTACAAAACAACAATTTAAAAAATATTTAACACTAAACATTTTTTAACATTCTAGCAGACATTATACCAACAAAGCACAATTTAACTTAAATACAGTAAAATTACAATTCTAACATTTATGAATGTTGCAGTTCTTGCTTTTTGTCAACTTTTATTTTGGCGGGAATGCGCAGGAAGACCTCTATGCTTCTTTTTGTTGACAGCAGATTTATAAATGAGTCTCATTACGAATACGTCGCACGTATCGCATTGTCACATGCCTTGTAAAAATTCATAAAAATGTGACTGAGCAACTGACGAGTAACACTGTTTCAGCGCAGATTTTCGCTTTGGACTTTGAACCCTGGTTAACAAGCAGATCCGCCGCGAGCTCGTGCAGCGCTGTCAGAATACATGCAATTTGTGCGTGTATTAGAAAACATAACGTTCTGCAGTTTATTTACTACTTGTTTAAGGCCATTTTCGTGATTTCAATCATCATACAGTTAATCACCCCTTCCTCTTCTCATCGAAGACATGCGCTGCAGTACTAAACAGTCTCTCGCTGTCGGTGCTTGTAATGATTTTTGCGTCTTTCTCGGACAGTTTAAATGCTTCCACACTGCTGACATTTTTGTTGCATTATAAAGAGTGCGCGCCTCTCATTTTACGCTGGTTGCTATTTGATAGCGTCACGTCATTGTTCAATTTATTCGGTCTTTTTGCTTATTCGGTTGCCGAACATTCGGTGCATCCCTAATACCGTGTCTCTTGTCTCTCTCTCATCACCCAGCCTTCCGAACATAGATATCACACATTCGTCTCTATAGAAATTCTCTTCCCATTCCCCAAAGCCGTGTGTGCCACCTATCAGGACCAGCCTTGGAGAATTTTATTTAACGCCTAACCCAGAGGAATCGATTGATGACCTTTGTGGCGGGCTGTGATAAAGAGAGGCTGACCTGGTGCGATGGGGCCAAGGCAGGGAAGCCACAATCTCGAACAGCGCATTATATAAAATAACGAATGCATTCTGCGAGTGGCCAAGAGGGAGAGAGTGTAAAACCAAAACAGCTGCACTGCACAACAGATGGTAAGGCCGCAGTAATCCTTCTAAGATCTCAAGTGCAAGCAGTTGAAAAACGCAATGAGAAAACTGAATCTGAAAATGAGTGGCCTCGTGGTGGCTGCTCTACTGAAGGATATCTCTCAGCCACAGCGCAAGTAAACAAACTCAGATAAGACCTCCAGACTAAGAAGAAAGCTCACTCTGATCTGTAATCTTTACAGCCTCATTATTTTTGCTTTTCCTACTTTAGGAATATTTGTTTGAACTTACGCCTCGGATGGAGCCACCAAATGAAAAATGGCAATTTAAGAATATTAATGTGAGGATTACAGTATGTTTCTGAGATTAGACAGTCCCTCGGTTTACCATGCTGACATAAATGTGCCACATCGATCTTATTATTAAGTGGCACATCTTTGTCATTATTTCATAAAACTGTCTTTATAAAGAGATAGCTCACCTAAAAATGACAATTTTGTCAATGTTTACTGACCCTCATGTTTTTGAAAAATGTCTCCATGTTATTTTTGGTCATAAACTGAAGGTCAGTGAGGTTCAATGTTGTTTTGAACCTCACTGAATTTCACTGTGTGGACAAAAACAGTTGAAACATTCTTCAAAATATCTTCTTTCGTGTTCTGCAGAAGAAAAAAATTGCAGGTTTGAAACACCAGTAAATGATTTTGATTTTTGGATGAGCTACTCTTTTTAACAGAAATAAAATGTTCTAATTCGAGCGATTATGTAATTGAGCAATTATGTAAGAACCAGGGATATTAGTTAATAAAATCTAAAACCATAAAAAAAAGTTTGTAATAAAGTTTACCTGAAATGAAATCAAAATATTAAAAAAACTTAAACTTTTTTTATTTCTGCTAGTTGCCAAGGCAGTATTTCACATATTCATTTAGTGTAACTTGATCTACTAAAACTAAAATTGAAGTAAAAATTAACAAAAGCACACACACACACACACACACATATAGACATATAAAAAAGCTAATAAAAATAGCAAAAAGACAACAAAATGAATATGTAAAAATAAGACTAATTAACAATTTTATTAAATATTACAAATATTATTAAAAACTATAATAGTATCTCAGTGATACTAAAATAACGCTGAGTAAATTCAGAAACGACCTAAGCGAATGTCAGAGGTATCGTTTTCTCAGTAAGGTCACAGAATCCCTATCGTTGTTCAATCTAACGGCGGGAGACTGCAGCGTTCCAGCGACTACGCAGATGCAGAACTTCGTGCCAAACTCTGGAGAAGCCTGTGCCAATTGCCGCCTTTGCCTCTTTTGGCTCAGGCCTTTGTGAGAGGATTGCTAGGCTAGCAAGTGCATAATTACTTGCTCAGTGGTCTATTGGAACAGGTTTCCTCACACCTTCATTCCCTTGCACCAAATGAAGTATCTTTTCTGAGTACGGCGGTAAATTAAACTCTAGGAGTCATCAGGATGCAATACACTTACATAACTCCCTGTTCCATTTTTTTATTGTCCGAGATTCTTAATTACTGCATCTAAAGACGTTCAGTTGTAAATATGGAATATTTAAGAATGTAAGGATTTTATTAGGATTTGATTGCATGCTCAGTCTCATGCTCTGGTCCCTAGATATGGCTTGGATCCCTCCAATGTAAATTTGACTGGGTTGAGTTATATGATGAAATTTGTCCGACTGTAATAGTGAGGCTTGCCTTATGCACTCGAGGGAAGCGTGGTGCTGTTGGCTCTGTGAACGTCACTGTCAGAAGAAAGCAGAGTGTGGCCTGGCCAACTGTGAAGTGAGGCTGTCCCTGCCAGTGCCGCGGGCAGTTTATGCCCATCTTCCACAGACCGCAGTGCTAATTGCAGTGGTTGTGTTGTGCTGGGTGTGAGCAGGGACAGTCCTGCCTCAAGAAAGCAGATGGCTGCACAAATAGTGTCTGTAAGAATTGCAAATCTCTCAAAGCATTCATAGCAGGCAAGAGAGAGTTACACAATAAAGTTAGAAGCTATGCAGTAATTAGGAGCTTCATGCGTTCTTCAACAGTATATCAGAAATATCAGAAGATTCTTGTAATCCAATTAGAGTCGGCAGTATGGTACATGCATTTCCTATTTTTTTTTCTTTACTTACTAGTAAATGCCTCGGTTTGAAATGCTTGTTACAGTGGTAAAAGTGAAAGAGTGACTCAAGTGTGGTAGTTGCATGGCAGATGAAGGTCTCCTGCTGTTCGCTACATGATATGCGCAATTCATCCGGATCCACCTGTCCTTAAAGCACCGTCATGCCACAAAACCAATTACCCACATGGTGTGTATTTAGAAAAACAGGATTAAAGATCACTACAGCAGTCCCTCATTGAAAACTAAGATGCCATAGTCATATTCAAGTACTTTTATTCCCATTTTGTGTTTTGTTATGAATGTTAATATTATTGAGTTTAATAGGGTTATTGTTCTTTTAATAAATTAAAACATTTTCATTATACTGGTTTTTAGTATTTAAGTAGAAACACTATTGTTCAAAAGTTAGGGGTCGGTAAGTTGTTGTTTTTTTTTCTCTCTCTCTGAAAGAAGTCTGATGCTCACCAAAGCTTATTTGATCAAAAATATGGTAACAACAGTAACATTGTGAAATATTAATGCAATTTTAAATAACTTTTTAATTGTAACTTTAACTTTTTATGTTAATGTAATGTTTAAAAATGTAATTAATTCCTGTGATGGCAAAGCTGACATTACTCTTATATATACTTTATTTATTTATATTTATTATTTATTTATTTATTGTTATCAAAGTTAAAAACAGTTGTGCTGCTTAGTATTTTGTGATTTTTGTCATACTTTTTCAGGTTTCTTTGATGAATAGAAAGTTCAAAAAAGAACAGCATTAATTTGAAATAGTTTATACACATCTTTGCTGTCACATTTTGATCAAATTAATGTGTTGTTCCTGAATAAAAGTATTCATTTCTTTCCAAAAAATAAATAAATAAAAACCTTACTAACCCCAAACGTTTGAACGTTAGTTTATATCCATAATAATTATATCCATATTATATATTTTAAAGGATTAGTTAGTTCACTTTCAGTTTTCAATTTTTCTGAAGATTTTTTATTTTTATTTTTATTTTTTGAACTAATCCTTTCACACTTTTGTAGTTGGCTTATCCACAAAATATACATTCATGCCTCTGAATTGGGTGGCTTTTTTCTGGGTTATAGATCTTGGTCTTCTTCAGAGTAGAGCAGTTTGGATTGAAAAACAATACCAGTGTCCCTTATGCTAGAACATACTTTGTGGCTTTGTGTCAAAAAAATAGTGGAGGACTGGTTGTGGGGCGGCTTAGCAATATTTCTTTGTGTACAGAAATCTTATAAATGTTCTTCCCGCTCTGTCTCCCTCTCGTCAGATTGCTCTGCGTTTGCGTCATATCCAGTGGTTACGGTGAAACATTCTTGCACTAGCTCAAGACCCACGTAACTCCTACAGCAGATTTCTCCAGTTATATACAGTGAGCGCTCTGTTCTTCAGTCTTGATCTGTACCTACTCTCCTTTGTTGCTGCCATGTCATAAGTTTAGCGTGGCACTCACATTCTCAAAATGGACTTGGATGTCATGGTGGATTGTAGAATAGATGGTTGCCAGGCAACCTGATATGTTAGGCTTTGTAGCATCAGTTATTTTCAGTCGCTCACAGTTGCCCCTTCTATCATTGTATTTGTCAGCATGTAATCACAGTGCCTAATTAAAGAGTGTGTCGGTAGTTTTTAATACAGTGATTTGAAATGGTCTCATCTTCTTCAGATACACCAGGAGAAATGAAGATGTCCCGTGCTCTAATTGGGATCCTCGATGGAAAAGAGAAATTCAATAGGAGGAGCATTAATTCTTGGTACCTTAAGGCTTTGGCCTAATTTCGGCTAATGGATTCTGTATGGTGGCGATCGATGTTGGTGAACTGGCCCTGCCTTTGCGTGAATGTGTGGGCAAGCAGAGATTAGTTCACTTTCAAGCGTGTCGTTTTTTTGAATAATTTGTTCTCTACCACATTAAATACAAATGTTCCTCAAAAAGCGTCCCCCAACCTGAAGAAAAATCAATCAATTAATTGATTAACCACCAACCTGGAGACATTCATTTGTCACTGGCATGTGCTTTACTACATGCATCGCGTTATCTGTTGAGTAATTTAGCACTTAAGAGCACTTGTGATTTGCTTCATTTGCCCACAGTTGCTTTTCAGCTCGGAAAAAAAAACAAAAGAACCTGTGCAAATCACATTCTCCCCCTTTTATTACTGGGCTTGTGGCTTGTTTCATTTGAACAAATGAATTAGCTTGCTTCCAAACACAACTGTCTGGATAGTAATTGATTATTTGGAGTGGGTGGGAGTAGAGGAAGGGGGCCCGGTGGAAAAATAATTAGTTGCTAACTGCTTTAGTGCTGCACGGAGTATAATCTCTGACAATGAGTTAGTATGTCATATATTAGCATACAGCTAAAGCTCTGGGAGCTGAAAATTCCCTTTCCCTGTTAGCACATCGTGTACGTTTTGGGATGACTGTGTGAGAGTGTGTTATCTAAAACATATTGTAATAAATATTGTTATATATAATAAATAATAGATACTGTAAATAGGTTTGTTCAAATGTTTGGTTAAAGAAATTAATGTTTTCATTAAATATATTTCTTTTTTTCTGCATGAAAAGGTCAAATAGTTCAGTTTGTCCGTTGTGGTACATGTGAAATGAAAATGTTTATTGATATTGTTATAGTGTACGATTTTAAGCAGGAAAAACATCACAAGTAATTTTTTCCTCATTAATATCATATTGCGTACCATAGAGACTTAATATGCAGAAACAAATGTAAAAACAGAAACAACAATAAATCAGGCATTCATTTTCCCCAATTAAAATGTTAATTTTAATATTTTTAAATATTTAAAAAATGATATTTTATTTCGTATATTGTTTTATATTTATTTATTTGTTTTTGTTTTTTTAGATTTATTGTATTATATTATATTATATTATATTTTTCAATGTGCAAAGGCAACTGTAGGGTCATTTATAGGTATTTTTCCAACACAAATCTTCCTTGCTATGTCGCTCTTTTTTTTATGCTGTATTTGAATGCTCATTTTATTTATTTATTTTAATGCTGAAGTGTTTTGTATTTTATTTTTGATGTTTAATGTGCAGAGACAACTACAAGTATTCAAGTACTTTCAAGTCAGTCATTCATAGTTTTCCCCTTAAATATTCCCGGCTGTTTTTTTGAATGTTTCTTTGCTTTATTTCAATGCTGAAGTGCATGTTTTTTTTCTTGGGTGCTCTTACATCTAACATTCCTTTCATTTCTTCTTTTATTCCGTTTAGATTTCAGCATCATATTAATGTATAAACATCTGATAAACATTTTTTAAAACAGCAAATTGAGAGAAACATGTGAAATCATAAATGTCTCGGAGCATCTGCTGCATGACGTTCTAACATCAGACAGGGAATGCCTCGGCGCTGTATTGCGGATGAGCAAATGTTCTAAAAATTCAATTTTCCAGATAAAATCGACGCATTGGTCAAAGATGTGGCCTGGTGTGTAGCGTATCTGGCTCGGATTGTTTCCCGATCCCATCCGCCATATCTGCCATGATTAACTTAAACCGATAAAGTCTGTTCCCACTGTAATAAAACATGACTGAAGTGGTGAGGAGATTGTGAGCTAATGTGCTGGAGGCTGTACCGCGCTCTGTCTGATCTTTTTGTTACAGCTCCTGCATTTGCTGTTGCTTAAAAATAGTGTTTGACACCACTGCCAGTGTTCAAGGGTCAAAAAGAAACTCTAGTATTATCCTTGGTCTTTTTGTGTTTGTGCAAGTCTGTTTAATCCCCTAAGCGGCATGTGTAGGAGGTAAACAAGTCTATTCTTGTTATACTGCATCCTTGTGTGAAGAGTACTGATTATGTACAAAATTTTAGTGTATGGAGTTGAAGACTTTATGTTGGGCTATCTAACTTTATGAATTTCCACATGCAAAAAAGCGTGTTTATTTTGTTTCCCTGTTAGAAACCATTTGCTTGAAAGCTTAATTACGTTTTTTTGTTGTTCACTAAACTACCCATGATTTCTCTGGGTTTCAAAGGCAATTATTGATGAGTAAACATCTCGTAATTAATCATCTATTCGCTAAAGGCCTCTGGGAGTGATGAACCATGACAAATCAATAGGATTGTCATCCCTGCTGTCCTTCTGTTTGCACTATATGGATAGTAAATAGTTTAATGGAATGATACCGTGGAAACACTTGCGAACAAATCCTGTCTCAACCGTCTGGAAGAACAGATCATACCAGCTTAATCTCCTCAAAAAGATTTCGCCTGTGGCTGATGCCTTTGACGAAAGCAACATTGATTATTATTTTTTATTATTGTTATTATTATTATTATAAACTACATGCGATGTAAAGGTCCTTGCACACTGAGTCCGACATTTTGGCATGATAAAAAATAAATACAACCTCACGTTGTGTCAATCACGTTTACACACTGCCTCCGAAACTGTTGTCCGTCATAAAATTCGGATCAGGTTTGATTTTCTGTGTTTCTCGCATCCGTAGCATGCATTTTGAGAGGAAAGGATGATGAATACAACAAAAATGAAAAAAAAACGCTCAAGACTGTGCTAGGACCTTAAGTACAAAGGGGCCGGTCACACTGCACCTTTCGTTCAATTGACTTCCATTTGTACACATGCAGGCACTGCGTAATTTCATTGCGCCTGCTGCACCCATGGTACGGCAGCAAAGTTCCTTGATTATTACGCCGGAATGAGAGTATAGTTCCTAGCCATATCGGCCTTGAAAATCGCAACTTTTAATTTTCCGTCGGTCTTAGTACACGATGTAACTACAGCAGAGTCAAGTTTTACATAGGAAAAATATAGAAACTCTTTGGTCATTTTTGAGCGAGATGCTAACGGTCTAATCAGATTCAATGATCTATGCTAAGCTACAGCTAAAAGTGCTACCGCCAGACCCGGAGATTGGCTGAATGGATTCGAAAACGGTAAAACTCAACTGTTTAACTCTAGGGGAGTTGGAAAATGAGCCTACTTTCAAAAATAGTGGAGTGTTCCTTTAAGAGATTTAGTCAGTGTATCTTAAAGTGCATAAACTCATGCCTAGACTGAAGTCAGTGATGATGTTCTTTGATAATGTACATTTTCTTTGCTCGTTTTCTGTAGCTGCTGTTTGAATAACTTAGTGTTTGTATTAAATGATCATGTTAAACACAAATTCAGTCATATTAAAAATATTTTAGTACATTCATATACTACTTGACAAAAATGATATAATGTGTAGTTAATAAATGACACTAACATTAAGCTACCTTTAGCCTTGCCCTGGAGTTGGTTCACTCGCCAGCTATAAAACAAGCAAGTAAATAATTCAATAAATTAGCATGATAATATCGTGTATTGGTGATTTCACAGGCTAACGATAGGACGATATGACTATGGAGCAAATCGCCCAACACATTGTGAACTAAAGTTAACTATCAAGATTCTGTGTCTCCATAATGACAGTTGATGACCTAAAGGAGAAAAATGACCATAGAAGACAGTTTATGCTAATGCTGACGAACCCTGCGGCACTGAGAACACAATTAATGCATTCTGACACGTTTGAACACAGTGACGCATGAAATCAAATTTGCATCGCTAGAAGCATTCACATACTTGCAGAGAAGACTTTTTAAGGCTAGTATATAGTGAATAAAAGCAGTAGTGGATCTTACAATGTTGATCTTGATGGTCTGACTCAAAAAAGACCCCTGCTTTACTCAATAATGGTAAAGTCATGTTTAAGGTCCTCACATGGATAATAGAAATAATCAAGGTGAATGTTCGGTTAAGGTGAGTGGCACGGGGCAATTACATGTGCTAAGGTTATCGACGGCCCAATTACTAAAGGTTCTAAAGCGCCAGAGCTTTCCCAATCTGACTATTGAATGAAGTGTGAAAATCAATAGTTCTCCCACTGCACCCTTAAAGAAGTTCTGCACCTCGGCTTCACACCGAAATGTAGTTTACAGGCATTTCAGCCTTTATTTTCCAAATCACCTGCTTATTTACTTAGGGGTTTGGCATTTGCATGGCCAGGAGCTGGCCAATTTCATGCCTGTTGAACTCCAAGACCGATGCCATTGATTATTGTTTGCTGCAGAGCAGGAACAATCTCTGATTGGTTTGTCGGTTCCTTTCCTCTCCAGTGTGTGTATGAGGTCATTATGTTCTTTCTACCCCGACATTAAATGACCCTCTCAAATCACAATCATTGTTTGTCAGGCTGAGAGTGCTGCTCTCTACGGAAGCAACCTCAAAAACTGCTCTTTTAATAATTCTCTCTGTATTATTTTTTTTTTTTTTTGCTTTTCTTCCCACATTCACTGCACTCTCAAGACCTTTCCAATTGCCTTTTCTGTTCAAATTAATTCATTCTCTAATTTCATTATTTTTTTATGTCTTTATTACTTTGGTCTGTCCATCTCATCCACCTTGTGTCAATCTCCCCCATACCTATTGAATAAGATGATTGAATAATTAAATTAAATTGTGATTAATGACACTGTTTTGTATTCTGTAGAGCTGCTTTACAGTTGAAAATGAATTGTAATTATAACTGAAATTATTTTATTCCTGTTTGAATTTTGTGTCACTGATGCTGGTTTTTCTGTTTATTACTTCTGTATAAAGCTGTTTTAAGCTGTCTGTATTGTATAAAATGCTCTATAAATAAACTTGACCTATTCCCATCCATCCATTTATTTATTTAGTTAGTTAGTTCTTGGCAATTTTACTCTGACTTAAATCATATTAAACAGCTTAATGTACAATAACTTACCATAATTTTTTTCTTAACATATTTTGTTTAACCATGGTCTGTATCACCATGATGTGTTTTTCTTTTTAATTATTGTTGATTGAAAATATACAGTTCGTCAATGTAAACATTTTCCATTTGTGACTAACACTGGCTCTGTCTTTCTTTCTCAGCTGGTGGGTGGAGAGTTCGACCTGGAGATGAATTTTATCATCCAGGACGCGGAAAGCATCGCCTGCATGGCGGAGCTGCTGGAGCACTGTGACGTCACCTGCCAGGCGGAGATCTGGAG